>NC_060183.1:30116934-30418184 GCF_021184085.1 Oncorhynchus gorbuscha | reverse complement strand
TTCACTGTTATCCTACAATGTAGAAATTTGTAAAAAAATACAGCAAAACCCTGGAATGAGTAGGTGTGTCAACTTTTATATGTTATGAATTCTGGCTAGCTGACTAACGTTAACTAGGTTAAGGGAAGGGTTAGCTAACATACCAAGTAGTACGGGCTGGGCGACGTCCAATACACCACGGTATAAATGTTTTTTTTTAAATGGTATTTTACGTTTTTGAATAATAAAAGTTGAAAATGTGCTTTATGAGTAGTGCGTAACTCTACGGTGGTACCGCATCCATTCTAAATGATTTGAATGGGTCTTGATCCATTCTGATTGTTTTACACTTTAATTAAACTTCAACCTAAAATAATTTCCTGCATTTCCATACATTTTTGCATTTCCTGCACTCATTTGAAATCATTTTCACACTGCCACTTAGGGATCCACGATATGGGCAAAAAAACACCCTATTTTGAAACACTTTGCGATTTAGAACAAAACACTTCATGGAATCATGGAAATATAATGTTCATTCTAATTGTATAGTGAGAATATAAATAATAGTGTGCTCTTTGAATACATTGTTTGACATGACGACAAATGAAAATGCCAGGGAGGAGTTATTGTGACAGGGTTGGAACCAAAATGATGGTCAGTGTTTCCTAGGGGACCCTATAGGCCTACACCAACACTGGTATTGGGCTGTATTAGCTTGCTACTTTTGATCTGACTCATTTTTTTAGCTAGCTAGCCAGTTAACTTGCGATTAGCATTAGAGGCTAACACAATTTAGCTAAATTCTGCTAAGAAAAGACAAACTAGCTGTTTGCAGATGTAAGAAACACAAACCAATTGTGTTACATCCATTGTGCAAAATGGATGTTACACACAGCATATTTAACAAACCAAACATTCAAATACAATTATAGAAGGTAAAGGGAAAAAGCCAAACCGGTCCGTACATCAATACCCTGTGTATATAGTAAAATACTGCCAGCCCTTCTAAGTAGTTGCAGAGTAGCAAAACATTTCTAAGTAGTTGAAAAGTTGTCCGTGATGCGATTCAATCTCGCAACCTATTGGTGGCTAGATGTTTGGGTTATATGCCCATCCACCCCCCCCCCCTTACATTAGTTTTTGCTTTAAGTAACTGTCTTTATTTGAGTGTCCAGGAATTATGTTTACTATGTTACGTTTGTCTGAGACCAGGCTGGGTTAGTATATGTACATACCTCAAAGTTTTGTTTAAATCTATGAACACTTTTGTTTTAATGATGACAAATGTTTTTTTTAGGTCAAATTGTAAGTATTCTTGTCGCCTCTTGATTATTGACCTACGGAACATACTACATGTATCTAACCATATCATTTTTATCAGTAAGAAGAGGTGTCAAGATTAGATTCAGATTTGTAATTTGTTACAATTAAACCCTTTCCTTGCCAGCATATCTGACCTGCTTGCTTACAGCTGCACTAGGGTTAGACGGGCTTCCTGTGTAGATTAAGACACCGCGGCGCCGTTGTGAGATGGCTCGGAAAATGTACCTCAATCCAGGGATTAGAAATGCATTGTACTCTGAATTTTTCCATTATCCTAACTATTACACTGAGAAATGACTGCTAGTGTCAGGCTGTATATACCAATTAATTGTCTATTTCAGCCTGATTAAATAGACTAGCACAATTGCAACAATATCCATCACTGTCAATAAAACAAAGGTTTCACTGTTGGGCAGTTCCAGTAAATTAAATTTGATAATACAGGCTTATACTTATCCTCATCACAGAAAACGTCAGGCTTAATATAGGATCAACCTTTTGCTGTGATTTGACCGCACATTTAAAATGTTCATATCTTATCCAAAGCGACTTACAGGAGCAATACGGGTTAAGTGCCCTGCTCAAGGGCACATCGTCAGAGTTTTCAACTAGTCAACTCGACGATTTGAACCTGCACCCTTTTCAGTTACTGGCCCAAGGCTCTTAACCGCTAGATTACCTACTGCCCCATGCTGTTGTTATTGTCTGTTTTCCCCATAGGTTCAGATAGTTGGATTGGAGGAGGAGAGCTCAGAGTTTGTCTGCCGGAACACATTCGACCACCCTTACCCCACCACAAAAATTATGTGGATTCCCGACACCAAGGGGGTGTATCCTGACCTGCTGGCTACCAGTGGAGACTACCTGCGCATTTGGAGGGTAAGAAACCAATAGCCTACCACTGCCAGACCTGTGCCTACCCTGAATATTATAGCGACCTTAACCCTACATCTAGTGTCAACGTCAAGAGGTTCCAATCAGAGGCCCATACATGTGAAGGGCTTGGTATACAGAAGCATGGGAGACGCTCTCCTGAATGTGGTAGTGTAGCGACCTTAACACTGCTTCGATCTGCTCGCTCCAATTCCTGTTGAACACTTTCTGTTGAACGAGGGAGAGATGGGTTTGTTGATTTGGGAAGTTTCTTAGTAGATCGCCAAATTTTTTGTTTGGATCCCTCAACGCATCAGCTGCCGGGACTGCTACTCTCTGTCCAGTGATCCTGCCAACAAAGGCAGTGTCTGAGGAGCTATTTGGCATAGCTGCTAGCTTAGCTAGCAGGGTTTCGGGGTTTGAGGGCTTGAACACACCCAGCAATGCGGTTAGCTATTGTGGCTGGGGCCGCAGTTTGTCCAGGGTTTATGGTTGTCTAGATACCTGCTGTTTGTGTTCAGTCTTCCCTGGTACCTGCACTGTCTGGAACTGCGAAGTGTAACAGTGTAACCTGCATTGTTAGCTACCATGACGAAGACCAAAGTTGGTGGGAGTACCATTGAGGACAGTACTATCTCTATCACGGGTGAAGGATCTTTTTAAACTAACAAAAATAGTTCTAGGATTTGTTAACAACTAGAAAATAGGTTTCTGTTTTGTCCAAATACTGGTTGATTTGGCTTATAAAATAATGGACGACCTGACCAGAGAGGTCCAGGACCTGAAGAACAATTTGAACGGCAAGATGACAGCAATCTGTAAGTCATTGTGAGGGGAAATCAGTTCTGTGTGTGAATCAATGAGAACAATGATGGAAAAATCAGATTATCTTGAGGGACAATCAAGACTGAACAATATGGTTGTGGACGGAATTGCAGATTCTCCATATGAGACCTGGATGGAGTCTTGAGGACAAAGTGAGAGAAATTCTCTGAGAAATTAAAGATGGTCTACTGGAACATTGAGGTGGAGCGCGCACACAGGGCTGGAAAACACCACCGGCCCAGGTTTCGGGCCCAGTCCGATAGTAGTCAAGTTCCTGAGGTTCAAATAAAATGTTATTTGTTACATACGCCGAATACAACAGGTGTATACCTTACAGTGAAATGCTTACTTCCAAGCCCTTAACCAACAATGCTTTAAGGAGTTAAGGGGGAAAATAGTGTTAAGTAAAAAATAGAAATATACAGTGCCTTGCAAAAGCATTCACCCCCTTGGTGTGTTTCCTATTTTGTTGCATTACAACCTGTAATCTTTAAAATGTATTTATATTAGGATTGCATGTAATTGACATACACAAAATAGTCACAATTGGTGAAATGAAAAAAATAACTTGTGGTACGTAAATATATATTCACCTCCTTTGCTATGAATCCCCTAAATAAGATGAGGCACAACCAATGACCTAAGTCACATAATTAGTTCAATAAAGTCCACCTGTGTGCAATCTTAGTGTCAGATGATCGCAGTAAAAATACACCTCTTCTGAAAGGCCCCAGAGTCTGCAACACCACTAAGCAAGGGGCACCACCAAGCAAGCGGCACCATGAAGACCAAGGAGCTCTCCAAACAACAGGTCAGGGACGAGGTTGTGTAGAAGTACAGATCAGGGTTGAGTTATAAAAATATGAGAAACTTTGAACATCCCACGGAACAACATTTCAATTCATTAGTCAAAAATGGAAAGAATATGGCACCACAACAAACCTCCGAAGAGAGGGCCGCCCACCAAAACTCACGGACCAGGCAAGGAGGGCATTAATCAGAGAGTCAACAAAGATAACCCTGAAGGAGCTTTGAAAGCACCACAGCAGAGGTTTGAGTATCTGTCCATAGGACCACTTTAAGCCTTACACTCCACAGAGCTGGGCTTTACGGAAGAATGTCCAGAAAAAAGCCATAGCATGAAGAAAAAAAATAAGGAAACACTTGGTGTTTGCCAATAGGCATGTGGGAGACTCCACAAGCATATGGAAGAAGGTGCTCTGGTCAGATGAGACTAAAATTGAGCTTTTTGGCCATCAAGGAAAACGCTATGTCTGGCACAAATCCAACACCTCATCACCATCACCATGTGGAGATGTTTTTCATCGACAGGGACTGGGAAACTGGTCAGAATTGAAGGAATGATGGATGGCAGTAAATACAGGGAAATTCTTGAGGGAAACCTGTTTGTCTTCCAGAGTTTTGAGACTGGGACGGAGGTTCACCTTCCAGTAGGACAATGATACTAAGCATACTGCTAAAGCAACACTTGTGTGGCTTAAGGGGAAACATTTAAATGTCTTGGAATGGCCTAGTCAAAGCCCAGACACCAGCGGAATCCATCCAACTTGAAGGCACTGGAGCAGTTTTGCCTTGAAGAATGGGCAAAAATCCCAGTGGCTAATGTGCCAAGCTTATAGAGCCATACCCCAAGAGACTTGTGCAGCTGTAATTGCTGCAAAAGGTAGCTCTACAAAGTATTGACTTGGGGGGGGGGGGGTGAATAGTTATGCACACTGTTTAAAAAAAAACATTGCTTATTTAGCATCTTACAATATTTAGCATCTTCAAAGTGGTAGGCATGTTGTGTAATCAAATGATATAACCCCCCCCCCCCCCCAAAAAAAAAACAACTTTAATAACAGGTTGTAAGGCAATAAAATAGGAAAAATGCCGGGGTGAATCCGTTGGAAAGCCACTGTAAAGTATAATTAAACGGCAGCAGTAAAATAAAAATATCGAGGCTATATACAGAGGGTACTGGTGCAGAGTCAATGTGTGAGGACACTGGTTATTTGAGGTAATATGTACATGTTTGTAGAGTCAGTGTTATTATCTATGCATAGTCAGAGTAGCAGCAGTGTGAAAGAGTGTTCTGGGTAGCCCTTTGATTAGCTGTTCAGGAGTCTTATGACTTGGGGGTAGAAGCTGTTAAGAAGCCTTTTGGACCTAGACTTGGCGCTCCGGTACCGCTTGCCATGCGGTAGCAGAGAGAACAGTCCATGACCAGGGTGGCTGGAGTCTCTCTGACAGCGCCCGGTATAGAGGTCCTGGGTTGGCAGGAAGCTTGGGCCCCAGTGATTTACTGGGCCATACACACTACCCTCTGTAGTGCCTTGTGGTCAGAGGCCGAGCAGTTGCCATACCAGGTAGTGATGCAACCTCTCGATGGTGCAGCTGTAGAACCTTTTGAGAATCTGAGGACCCATGCCAAATCCTTTCAGTCTCCTGAGGGGAAATGGGCTTTGTCGTGCCCTCTTTACGACTGTCTTAGTGTGCTTGGACCATGTTAGTTTGTTGCTGATGTGGACACCAAGGAACTTAAAGCTCTCAAACTGCTCCACTGCAGCCCCGTAAATGAGAATGGGGGTGTGCTCGGTCCTCCTTTTCCTGTAGTCCACAATAACCTGTTTTTGTCTTGGATCACGTTGAGGGAGAGGTTGTTGTCCTTGCACCACATGGCCAGGTCCCTGACCACCTCCCTATAGGCTGTCTAGTTATTGTTGATCAGGCCTACAGCACTTTTGGGTCATCGGCAAACTTGATGATGGTGTTGGAGTCGTGCCTGGCCATGCAGTCATGAGTGAACAAGGAGTAAAGGTGGAGACTGAGCATGCACCCCTGAGGGGCCCCTGTGTTGAGGATCAGAGCAGTGGATGTGTTACCTACCCTTACCACATGGGGAGGCCCCTCAGGAAGTCTACAATCTAGTTGCAGAGGTGTTTAGTCCCAGGGTCCTGAGCATAGTGATGAGCTTTGAGGGCACTATGGTGTTGACCGCTGAGCTGCAGTCAATGAATAGCATTCTCACATAGGTGTTCCTTTTGTCCAGGTGGGAAAGGGCAGTGTGGAGTAGAGGTTGACCGATTATGATTTTTCAACGCCGATACCGATTATTGGAGGACCCCAAAAAAAAAACCATGCCGATTTAAATAAAACATTTTTTATTTTTTTTTTTTTATAATGAGAACATATGAAAGCTGGTGGTTCCTTTTTAACATGAGTCTTCAATATTCCCAGGTAGGAAGTGTTAGGTGGTTAAGAGAGGTAACAATTTCACCTGGTTAATATTGACTGCTAATCCTGGATTTCTTTTAGCTAAATATGCAGGTTTAAAAATATATACTTCTGTGTATTGATTTTAAGAAAGGCCTTGATGTTTATGGTCAGGAAGAAATTGTAGCAACGATACGCAACGCATCGATTATATGCAACGCAGGACACGCTAGATAAACTAGTAATATCATCAACCATGTGTAGTTAACTAGTGATTATAAATGATTGTCTTTTTGTAAGATAAGTTAATGCTAGCTAGCAACTTACTTTGGCTTACTGCATTCGCGTAACAGGTTGTCTCCTCGTGGAGTGCAATGTAATCAGGTGGTTAGAGCATTGGATTAGTTAACTGTAAGGTTGCAAAATTGAATCCCCCGAGCTGGCAAGGTAAAAACCTGACTTGCCTAGTTAAATAAAGATTAAATAAAGGTGTAAAAAAAAACAGCAAATCTGCGTCCAAAATACCGATTTCCGATTTGTTATGAAAACCTTGAATCGGCCACACCTCTAGTGTGGAGTGCAATAGAGATTGCATCATTTGTGGATCTGTTTGGGCGGTATGCAAATTGGAGTGGGTCTCGGGTTTCTCGATAATGGTGTTGATGTGAGCCATGACCATCCTTTCAAAGCACTTCATGGCTACAGATGTGAGTGCTACAGGTCGGTAGTCATTTAGGCAGGTTATCTTAGTGTTATTGGGCACAGGCACTGTGGTGGTCTGCTTGAAACATGATGATATTACAGAATCTGTCAGGGAGAGGTTGAAAATGACAGTGAAGACACTTGACAGTTGGTCACCGCATACTCGCAGTACATGTCCTGGTAATCTGTCTGGCCCTGCGGCCTTGTGAATGTTGACTTGTTTAATGGTCTTACTCACATTGTCTACGGAGAGCGTGATCACAGTCATCAGGAACAGCTGATGCGCTCATGCATGCTTCAGTGCCTCGAACTGAGCATAGAAGTCATTTAGCTCGTCTTTTACTTTTCTGGTAAGCCAAGAACTTGAGTAGAACATATCTTCCTCAGTGGACTATCCCGAAGCTGTGTGCCAGAATAGGAAAGAACTTATTCCAGCCATTAAAGCTGCCAGGGCGCGTGGGGACATTCCGCTATGACAGGCATTAGGTTTTGATGTTGGTGTGCTGTGCCTTTTTTTCCCTCCACTCATAGTGTTGTGTGTCCTTTCCTATCAACTTTAGTTTAATCTGTCCACAGAATATTTTGCCAGAATGTCTGTGGATCATCCAAGTGCTCTTTTAAGAACTTCAGACGTACAGCAATGTTTTGTTTGGACAGCAATGGTTTCTTCTGTGGTGTCCTCCATGAACACCATTCTTGTTTAGTGTTTTATGTATCATATACCTGTCAACAGAGATGTTAGCATGTTCCAGAGATTTCTGTAAGTCTTTAGCTGACACTCTAGGATTCTTCTTAACATTGTTGGACATTCTGCACTGTGCTCTTGTAGTTGTCTTTGAAGGATGGCCACTCCTATGGAGAGTAGCAACAGTGCTGAACTTTCTCCATTTACAGCCAATTTGTCTTACTGTGGACTGATGGACATCGAGGCTTTTAGAGATACTTTTGTAACCCTTTACAGCTTAATGCAAGTCAATAAGTCTTAATCTAAGGTCTTCTCCCCAATTTTGTGGTATCCAATTGGTAGTCTTGTCTCATCGGTGCAACTCGCGTATGGATTCGGGGGAAGCGACGGTCGAGAGCCGTGCATCCTCCAAAACACAGCCCAACCAAGCTGCACTGCTTCTTGACACAATGCCCACTTAACCCGGAAGCCAGCCGCACCAATGTGTTGGAGGAAACACCGTACACCTGGTGAGTGTCAGCGTGCATTGCACCAGGCTTGCCACAGGAGTCGCTAGTGCACGATGGGACAAGGAATCCTTGACGGCCAAACCCTCCCCTAACCCGGACAACGCTGGGCCAGTTGTGCGCTGCTCCATGGGTCTCCAGGTCGTGGCCGGCTGTGACAGAGCCTGGACTCCAACCCAGAATCTCTAGTGGCACAGCTAGTACTGCGATGCAGTGCCTTGCGCCACTCGGGAGGCCATCACATACTTTTTCTTGACACTATGTAGCTTTAGAACTAAGTTACTTGAAATCAATAACTTGCTAACATCAGAATATATTAGCCTTTTCAGAGACTCACAAAGATGATTAATTTGATGATCCAGCAGTAGCAATTCAAGGATATAACATCTATAGAAGAGACAGAAATGCTTATGCGGGAGGCGTTGCTGTATGTATTTAGAGCCATAACCCTGTAATGCTTAGAGAAGATCTGATGTCAAGTGTTATTGAGGAGTTGTGGTTGTAGGTTCAATTGGCACATCTGAAGCCAATATTTTGCGGTGTTGTAATAGGCCACCAAGCGCTAACAGCCACTGCTTCTTCCAATTATTGATAAACATGCACCTGTTAAGAAACTGACTTGGAACTGTTAAGGCTCCATGGATTGATGAGGAACTGAAAAACTATGGATGAAAGAGATGGGGCAAAAGGAGTGTCTAAGTCTGGCTGCACTTCCCGACTTACTGCAAATTGAGAAATTGTGACTAAACGCAACAACAAAAAAGAAGAACCTGTGTTATGAAGCCTAGATCAATAATATAAAAAAACGTTGGTGTACTTTAAATGAAAGACATTCAACCACAACTTTTATCGTATCAGATGGCTCATCACAAAACCATTTGATGTTGACAATGTTTTTAATGATTACTTCATTGGCAAATTGGGCAAACTTAGGCAGGAAATGCCAACCACGAACAGTGAGCCATTGTATTCATGCACAAAAATAAATTTGAATTTTGAAGTTAGTGGCAGAGGTGGAAAAATTATTAACGATCAATTATGACAAACCTGGCATTGACAACTTCGATGGAAAGCTACTGAGGATGGTAGGGGACTCAACTGCTATATGTCATATCTTTAATCTGTCCCTAGAGGGAAGTATTTGTCCTCAGGCCTGGAGGGAAGCTAGTCATTCCACTACCCAAGAGTGGTAAAGCAGCCTTTACTGGTTCAAACAACATACCTATCAGTTTGCTGCCAGCTCTAAGCAAATCGTTGGGAAAAAATTGTTTGACCAAATAAATGCTATTAATCTGTAAACAAATTCGCAACATACTTTCAGCATGCTTATAGAGAAGGGCACTCAACATTAACTGCACTGACACTAATGACTGATGATTGGTTGAAAGAAATTGATAAGAAGATTGTGGGAGTTGTACTTTTGGATTTCATTGCATCCTTTGATATTATTGACCATAACCTGTTGAAAACTTATGGCTTTTCAACCTCTGCCATATTGGGGATTCAGAGCTTTCTATCTAATATAACTCAAAGGGTTTTCTTTAATGGACGCTTCTCTAATGTCATATGTCAAATATTTACCAATGACCTACCACTGGCATTAAACAATGCATGTGTGTCCATGTATGCTGATGATTCAACCATACATGCATCAGCAACCACAGCCAATGAAGTCACCTGAAACGCTTAATAAAAAGTTGCAGTCTGTTTTGTAATGTGTGGCCAGTAATAAACTGGTCCTGAACATCTAAGAGTATTGTATTTGGTACAAATCATTCCCTAAGAACAAGACCTCAGCTGAATCTGGTCATGAATGGTGTGGCTGTTGAACAAGTTGAGGAGACTAAATTACTTGGCGTTACCTTAGTTTACAATCTAGCATAGTCAAAACAGATTCAATGGTTGTAAAGACGGGGAGAGGTCTGTCCGTAATAGAGATGCTCTGCTTTTTTGACACCACATTCCAAAAAGTAAGTCCTGCAGGCTCTAGTTTTGTCTTATCTTGATTATTGTCCAGTCATGTGGTCGACTGCTGCAAGGAAAGACCTAGTTAAGCTGCAGTTGGCCCAGAACAGAGCGGCACGTCTTGCTCTTCATTGTAATCAGAGGGCTGATATAAATACTACGCATGCAAGTCACTCTTGGCTAAGAGTTGAAGAGTGACTGACTGCACCACTTCGTTTTATAAGAAATGGTTAAATCCCAAACTGTTTGCATAGTCAACGTACACACACACACTTACCCCACCAGACATGCCACCAGGGGTCTTTTAACAGTCCCCAAATTAAGAACAAATTCAAGAAAGCGTACAGCATTATATAGTCATTATTGCATGGAACTCCGTTCCATATCATATTGCTCAAATGAACAGCAACTATTCTGCCCTTGAGTTGCGTTCCCATGCAAAACTAGACAGATAGCTAACAACTAAGTCTTCAATAAAACTCCCAAGGCGTGACTTTTCTTGAAGAGTTAGTTGTTAGCTATCTGTCTAGTTTTGCATGGGACCGCAACTCAAGGGCAGAATAGTGAAAAAACAAATATTTTTCCAAGGCTGAAGCGTGAAGAAATAACTACATTGAAAGACCTGCACCGTAGCGTTGTTTGTAGCTGCTTCTTTGCGTGCAAAACAAATTCTGAACTTCCTGTTTGCGTCGTCTCTCTAAGTACCAGAAAGCGCCACTAGGGGGCAAATAACACCATTGAACACAATGAAAATCCAATTTAACCATTGTAATAAAATAATCTGTTATCTTCTAACAGGATGGCAGCACAGCAACTCTGGTTTAAAAAACACATAAAGCAACTAGGGATGTACGATATATCAGTGAACATATCGGAGTCGGCGGATGTCTAGTTCAACAGCGATTTGAAAGCCGATGTGCATACCTATATAATGACGTAATGACGCCACGTAAAATTATGCACTACACGTGCCACACGGCATTCCTAACTTGGCCCACAATGTTTGCTGTGTGGATTGAGCAGTCAACAAGTCGACCAGTCATTTGAAAGAGTAAGAGCATTTTGGCGAGACAACTCAAAGGCGAAATCCATTAAAGCCAAGACAATGGAATTAATTTCCCTTGACAATCAACCGTTCTCTGTCGTGGGTGATGTTCGCTTTCGCCGACTGGTCGAGCACTGGTACACACTACCAAGTGCGCTATTCTTTTCAGATGTTGCCCTACTGGAGTTACACAGTAATAGCGTCACTGCTATTAGCTTCACAACATACATACTATGGAATGCTGTTTGGGTTTTTGTGTCAAAAAAATACAGTAGCACTGTCAAAGCTGTTCAAAAGTCTGCAAACACCGGCCACGAACAATGTGTTTTCAATACCGCATTGGTAATAAAGCATCTGTTAGACCGCAACTTCTGGGGTAGCTAGCTTTAGCTTGGTACCTAGCTAGCACCAATACAACCAGCCAGAAAAAATTACAAGTAGAAACTGCTGTCATTTTCATTATTCTTTGCAATGATTTAGGAATCCGTGTAAGGATTAGCTAGGTTGCCACTTGTTCTTCGCAAATTGAATTTAACTTAAATAAATAGCTAGCCAGCTACTTAACCCTGTTGCCCAAAGCTAACGTTATAAACAGCCAGCTAGCGTCATCTGGCCAGTGAAGCTCAACCTGGTCCGGTCGAGCTATCTGTTGTGAAGCTAGCCACAAAATGGATTAGGCACAATAGCGGAATTTGCAGTTTGCTTTCAAAATAAAGGTATGCCATTGACAGTGGTGCAAATTAATACAAATTGTATAATTATTCATGCAGAAGGCTAACTGCAAAGTCCACTGTTGTGGCTAATGCTTATAGTGGATAGCTTCACATAGATGGGTCCGACCACCCTTATTCAAATAAGAACGGTCTTATAAATTAGGGTTATTTTAGATGACACCTAGCTATATAGTTAGCTAGCTAAGTATAGCTACTGAAACGGATGTAGTTTCGCTATGTTTTTGGGGAAGAACATTGTTTGCATCCATGAGCTAGCTAGCTTTTTTTATGACCAGCACTGTAGGTGCACGAGACAACTTTAGCTGTTAGATGAATCGTCGTGACATATGAAATACGAGTGATGGGTAATCTGTGTAATAACTACGCAAAAATTAATGAACGCGTTAAATTATTGTGTGACGTGCAGTCATTTTCAGGTCCTGATTTGGTCAACAAGCTTAATTGACATGTCAAATAGTACAGTTAAATCCTAAACCAGGATTTCTATGGAACGTCGTTTGTCTTTGCCTGTCAAAAATATATACTATTTAACACGAATTGACATGTCAAATAACTATTTGTCAAGTCAAATAATGTTAAATAGTATATTTTTTTGACATGCAAAGACACAAATGACGTTCCATAGAAATCCTGGTTGAGAATGAAACGAATGAACAATGAAACTGCACAGGAAGTAAGTGCAAGAAATATAGATTTGGTAATGGGGCCATAAGTGCCCAAACGTTTTGGTGTGTGTGTAACCTTTAACTAGGCCAGTCAGTTAATTAAGAACAAATTCTTATTTACAATGATGGCCAAACCCAGATGACACTGGGCCAAATGTGCGCCGCCCTATGGGACTCCCAATCACGGCCGGATATGATAAAGCCTGGATTCGAACCAAGGACTGTAGTAATGCCTTTTGCACTGAGATGCAGTGCCTTAAACTGCTTCGTGTGTGTTAACTATTTAACTGTACTAGAATGCTTAAAAGGCTGCTAAAATTTCTAATATAGTTATAGTCGGTATATTTTTTTTGGCAAGGGAAATATCGGATATTGATATCGGCCAAAAATGACATATCGGTGCATCACAAAAAGCAACACCAAGGCACAACGCCTCTCCCCTATTTGATCTAGATAGTTTGTATGTATTGATATGTACTGGAAGCTATGGGTGCCTTTAAAAAATATATATATATATATATATACTTAAAAAAAAATTGTATGTAGTTTTGCTGTTATCGTCTGTTCTGTATTATGTCATGTTTTTTGTGGACCCTAGGAAAAGTAGCTGCTGCTTTTACAACCGCTAATGGGATCCTAATTTTATACCCAATACCTAGTGACTTTGAAGAGGTTCGGATCAATTGGCGCAACCGCTAAGGTGTTGGGTTGACAGTCACTTTGCCCGGGTTCGAGTCCCGGCTGGGACTACCCTCTTTGGGGAAATAATTTTATTGCAACTAGTATATGGATATTGGTCTCTGCTTTCTTGCTTTATCTCTGTACAACTGTCAAAAGCTCATAGCTGCATGTTGGCGTTATTTATAGGCTTGGCATATAAAGCAAAAAAGGGGAGGGTGGAGCAGGGTATTGGTGTTTCTGCTGCATTCAGTTGCCGCCAGGACCCCCCCAAAACTTTGGAGATGCTAAAACAGTCCACATTTGATTTTTTTTTTTAAACGAGCAATGAATTAGAAAAATCTGAACACCCCATAGCTGATCTATTTACCTAGTCGGCTTGTTGTGTGTTCTATGTGAGAGAAACATGCATTCTGACACGCATTCAATGCATACCAAATCTTGCAATCACCGGTGAAAACAAGTCTTACCTTTTTTTTAAAGTGGGGGATCCCAGCTTTCCACTTCTACTTTATTTATTTCTCAACTCCTAAATATACGTGAACTGCACCAATTTTAAATCTAGAGACCCCATTTGGGGTCTGTCTAGTGTTTCGCCCAATAGGTTAAATGCAGATGGGCAACCCCATGCTTCCGCCTATTTAATTATAGCCATAATGCTGCATCAGTTGGTCTACATATAATATAATAATAATAATAATAAGATAATAATAATATATGCCATTTAGCAGACGCTTTTATCCAAAGCGACTTACAGTCATGTGTGCATACATTCTACGTATGGGTGGTCCCGGGGATTGAACCCACTACCCTGGTGTTACAAGCGCCATGCTCTACCAACTGAGCTACACAGGACCACAGGTGATAATGCTTATTGCTAATGGCATACCTGATAATATAGACCAAGCATAGTCTAGATGTATGGTCCAATATCTATAAATATTTGTAACAAATCATTTTTCCAATATGTTGTGCTCATTTCTGGAGTTGGAAATGTATCTTTTAGATGGTGTCAGCATAATTACATTTTCATTCATTTTAGAGTAGAATGCCCTTTTTGAAAAGTTACCAGAACTGAGCTCCGCAGTCTTTCTACATAAAACTTATCCAGGGTGGACATACAAATTATCCAGGGGGGAACACTGGGGGGGGGGGGGGGGGTATAAATATGTCTGCTTCATTTGATGAGGTGATTTAAAAACAAACTTTTGTTGTTCCTGACAGGTGAGTGACACTGAGACTCGTCTGGAATGCCTGCTCAACAACAACAAAAACTCTGACTTCTGTGCACCGCTGACATCCTTTGACTGGAATGAGGTGGACCCTAACCTGCTGGGTGAGAATAACTTTATCCTTTTTTTTTTTATGGACAGACTACCTTACCAGATTCTCTGGATGCCTCTTCCAGATCGCCATTGACATTTAGTGTTAAAAATAAGCTAAACAATTGAGTCTTGAGCAAGTATGAGCTCCTGACGCCTCTTCACAAACAAGAGACAATAGCATATACCATTAGCTCTCCAGGTGTCATTGTTATACAGCCTTGGTTGGTCTCATTGAAAAATAAAATGGGGAAAAAAACGTGCTTAAGATCCCGTTCAATAAATCTTGTGTTTCTTCTCTGTAGGTACCTCCAGTATTGACACAACCTGCACTATCTGGGGCCTGGAGACAGGTCAGGTACTGGGCAGGGTCAACCTGGTGTCTGGCCATGTCAAGACTCAGCTCATCGCCCATGACAAAGAGGTAAAGACACTGCAGGGGTTAGGCCAGAGCTGAATTAAATTAAGTTCCAATATCCACACTTGCATACTATAAATATGTGGTAACGTATTGGCCATTCATGCTAAGTAGTGTGGATATTGGGCATGTAATGTCCAATATGTAATGGTCAATGTAATGTTCCAAGTGATCAATTAAATTACCGCCTCCACCCATTGTCAGTTGTACTTTAGGCAAGTATGGCTAAAATATCTGTCAAATCAGTAGACTATGAACAAACCATATTTTCTATCGGAACAGTAGATGTCACCTGATATTTCACCAAATGTCTGTCGTGTGTGTCCTTGTCGCAGGTCTACGACATCGCTTTCAGCCGAGCCGGTGGTGGCCGGGACATGTTTGCGTCGGTGGGGGCAGATGGCTCTGTGCGCATGTTTGACTTGCGCCACCTGGAGCACAGCACCATCATCTACGAGGACCCCCAGCACCACCCGCTGCTCCGCCTCTGCTGGAACAAACAAGACCCCAACTACCTGGCCACCATGGCGATGGATGGAATGGAGGTCAGCCCTGAATCTGTATGCCTGTCCGTCTGCATGACTGTCCCATACTTCATTGTACTGTATGTGATTGGATCAATGCTAATCTCCCTCACTAGCTTTAAGCACCAACTGTCAGAGCAGCTCACAGATTACTGCACCTGTACATAGCCCACCTATAATTTAGCCCAAACAACTACCTCTTTCCCTACTGGATTTAATTAATTAATAGATTTAGCTCCTTTGCACCCCATTATTTTTATTTCTACTTTGCCACCATGCCCTTTTTTTGCCTTTACCTTTCTTATCTCACCTCATTTGCTCACATCGTGTTTATACTGTATTATTGACTGTATGTTTGTTTTACTCCATGTGTAACTCTGTCGTTGTATGTGTCGAACCTGCTTGGCCAGGTCGCAATTGTAAATGAGAACTTGTTCTCAACTTGCCTACCTGGTTAAATAAAGGTGAAATAAAATAAATAAAATGCTACAGCAATTCAAATAATGCATGTTTGGTTATCTGGCTACAATATTGGACCAGTAAAAGTCAGTCAATTATGCTAAACAAAAATTCTAGTGGTCTATGATTATATGTATTCTACCTTAGCAGGTGCATTTTTCTCTCGGTCTGTCCCAGGTGGTGATCTTGGACGTCCGTGTGCCATGCACCCCAGTGGCCAGACTCAACAACCACCGTGCCTGTGTCAACGGCATCGCCTGGGCGCCCCACTCCTCCTGCCACATTTGTACAGCAGGTAAGCCCTCTGTTTCCTCCCGCTTATCTTATACAGTATTATCCATGTGCAAATGTGCCAACCAGCCATGTGCTAACCTTCCAAGTTAAAAAAAAAAAAAAAAATCCCTTTTCTTTTTTTCTTTAAAAAAAAAAGCAGTATATGGAAAATGCCAAAGACTTTGGGATTATTTGTACTTGAAAATGAAAACATAATAATATAGGATACATTTACTTAAATTGGTTTTTGGTTATAAAATGCAAAAGTTTGCGGATGGTGGCAGTGGCTAGGGGAACAAACTCAACTTGCAATGCACTCCGTCCTTCAATAGAGTGCTTACAAGGTATGGAAACATATGTTAATTTGTAATTTTGATGTATATTATTGATTAAATAATCCATAAGATTCTGTTGACACAAACATCTGACATTCTCAGAAAATATTAATATAAATGAAATGGCACATCTGCATCGCTGGTGAGATTTGATTTTATAAATCATTGTTCCATAACATCCCCATGGAATTATTTAGTGAAACTAGAGCACAGGGCTGAAAAAATATATACCATTGATTATCAAATCTGCCCTCGAGTAGCCCAGAACACAAGCATTGATTTCAGTCTACAATACACTAACTACTGTCCCCTTTCCTGTCCGGAAAGTAGCGGATGACCATCAGGCGCTGATCTGGGACATCCAGCAGATGCCCAGAGCCATCGAGGACCCCATCCTGGCCTACACGGCCGAAGGCGAGATCAATAACGTCCAGTGGGCATCCACCCAGCCTGACTGGATCGCAATCTGCTACAACAACTGCCTAGAGATTCTCCGCGTCTGACATAACCTGGGCTCAGCTCTTAGCGGGACAGTCTGAGGTGATCCTTGGAATCTGATCTGATCTGAGCTCAGTGTCGATGTCCTATTTTAATACAGTTGGTAAACATAGAGGGATAGTTTAACTCCGGCCCGCTCAAGAACGGACATGGCAACTTCATTTTTATGATCTGACGTCAACAGGGACTCCTGTTCATGTAGGACTGAACTGTATGATACTGGATTGTGTATGTGTTGCCCTTTTCATTTGAGGATAATGTTATAGATGCCCTTTACATTCAAAGGGGGGCGACAACGTTACCCACAGACAATGTTTACACCCTTCTGAGTAATTTACGGAAATGCTCAAGACTCCCTCTGGCTGCCTCTCAATTTAGAATTTTCTCAGAAGCTGTTATTTTTTTGACAGACATATGTTTGAATAAGATGCAGTTCATTGTGAGATTTTATGTTTGTGAAGGAAAAACAAGAACACAAATCAAGAGTAGCCAAAAGACTCATCACAATTATACCCACACTTACCAGGGCACTTTGTTTAAATCTGAGACTTTTCAGCATGTTGTTTGATAAGTGTATAGGCTTTAACATGTGAATGGATCTGTTTCTTGAAAGTGGTCTTTGGTAGAATCAGCAGTTGCTACATCCATTTTTGGACGTATACATTTAATGATGTGTACGTACCCATTTGATTCTTGAAGAATATAACTTATAAATGCTTCATGAGCTTAGTTCAAAGTCGTTCCAAATCAGAACCCAAAATATAAGCTCATGTTTGTAAACAAAGTAAATGTAAACACCGTATAGCCTCAAAACATGGTAAAACGATAGTTTTGATATCATGAATGGTCAGTACTTGCATCCATAGCAGTCTACGAATTTGAGTGGTTCGATTTCTCCAGCCCCAACCCCTCAGCTTTTGACCGAAGCGGGGGGCGGGGAGTCTCTCTTGTTATTGTTTCTACTGCCAATTCCGCTTTTAAGCTCTTAAAATGTTTAAATGCAGTATAATGTACGTAGTTATTAGTTGAGTGTGGCCATTGTAATTTACAATATCTTTATTCTCTTAACACCCCATTATGTCTGAATCACATAGTTTCAGATCATATGGTTATATTTAAAACGGGACTGAATTCAACTATTCAGGTATTCAAGTGTTTTTATCTTCACATTTACAGTTTTGCAATTGAACATAGTAACAATTGTGATATGAAAAACATCTTTATTTAATACAAACTACAGTAAATTTCTCCATTGAACTTATTTATCCACTACTTCATTACAGCTTTGCTATTCGTCTTCCTTGGTTCTGCCTGTAAAATATTGTAAAAAATGATCTTATTGCTAAAGGTAACCCTAAACACTTTGTGTATAAGCTAGATTAGGTAAATGTATATGAATTGTTGTAATGTACAGATGGGGATATTGTATTGTTGAGGTGCAAATGTCATATCAAGAAGTGGTTCTTCTTTTTACATTGTACTTCAAGCCTCTGTTGTAAGGGCTACCTACATAACACCGTCACAATGACATAAACAGCCATGTCAGCTGGTGTCAACCTTTTAAAAATGACACAAACCATTTAATATGTTTAGTCAGTGGTGGTGGGGAATAAGGGAGGGTTGTCAAAAATAGTTGCTTTATTAGTTTTTATTGGGCACGGGGGAGGGTAGTGCTTTTTGTTCTGTTTACATTCACTCTTTTTTGCAGGTTTTACTATATAATTTATTCTATCCTAGACAGATTTCCTCATCTGCTTGCGTGCACCCCCATATAGGTTGTTATCAATAAAACGTCACAATACGGTGCAGAGCGTTCGATTTGGCTGCTCTGGGTCAAGGAGAACCCCAGCTCTGCTAAAACCATTGACGGCTAAGCCTACGTGCTGTTTTCAAGGGATTGTTAAATAAATATGAACTGCACTGAACAAAAATAAATGCAACATGCAACAATTTCAAAGATTTTGATTTACAGTTCATATAAGGTAATCAGTCAATTTAAATTCATTTATTAGGCCCTAATCTATGGATTTCACATGACTGGGAATACAGATATGCATCTGTTGGTCACAGATGGGAAAAAAGAAGAGGGTCGTGGATCTGAAAACCAGTCAGTATCTGGTGTGACCACTATGTGCATCATACAGTGCGACACATCTCCTTCACATAGAGTTGTGGATTGCTGTCCCACTCCTCTTCAATGGCTGTGCGAGGTTGCGGGACATCCAGAGCATCCCAAACAGGCTCAATGGGGGACATGTCTGGTGAGTATGCAGGCCATGGAAGAACTGGGACATTATCAGCTCCCAGGAATTGTGTACAGATATTTGTGACATGGGGCCGTGCATTATCATACTGAGATGAGGTGATGGCGGCGGATAAATGGGCTTCAGGATCTCGTCACGGTATCGCCTTCAATAAAATGCAATCGTGTTCATTGTCAATAGTTTATGCCTGCCCATACCATAACCCCACCACCACGGGGCACTCTGTTCACAATGTTGACATTAGCAAACCGCTCTCCCACACAACGCCATAGATGCGGTCTGCCATCTGCCCGGTACAGTTGAAACCGGGATTCATTCAGTGAAGAGCACACTTCTCCAGCGGCCATCGAAGGTGAGCATTTGCTCACTGAAGTCGGTTACGATGCCGAACTGCAGTCAGGTCAAGAACTCAGTGAGGATGAAGAGCACGCAGATGAGCTTCCCATGATAGGCTTTTTGGCAGTTTGGGCTGAAATGATTTGTTTTTGCATACCCACAGTTTCATCAGTTGTCCGGGTGGCTGGTTTCAGACAATCTCGCATGTGAAGAAGCTGGATGTGGAGGTCCTGGCTGGCGTGGTTACACGTGGTCTGCGGTTGTGAGGCCCGGTTTGACGTACTGCCAAATTCTCTAAAATGACTGGAGGCGGCTTATGGTAGAGAAATTAACATTAATTTCTGGCTACAGCTCTGGTGAACATTCCTGCAGTCAGCATGCCAATTACTCAACTTGAGACATCTGTGGCATTGTGTTGTGTGACAAAGCTTCACATTTTTGTGGCCTTTTTATTGCCCCCAGCACAAGATGCACCTGTTTGAGCATGCTGTTTAATCAGCTTCTTGATATGCCACTCCTGTAAAGTGGATGGATTATCTTGGCAAACTGTAAATGCTGACTTAACAGTGATGTAAACAAAATTTGTGAACAACATTTGAGATAATTAAGATCCCAGAAATGCTGTTTCAGCTCATGAAACATAGCACTAACACTTAACATGTTGCGTTTTTAATTAAAAAAATTCAGCGTGCTTTGTTTGATTAAATATCATCACCTCTTGAAGCGCATAGAACTACACATTTCCGAATATTCCACGTTTGGCCACATCAGTTATGCAGCAAGTAATTGCATGCTTCTCATACTCAGTAAACATCATTTGATCATGTATTTTCATCTTATCCATTTGGCATGTTAGCTAGCTAGTAGATTAGGCTTTTGGAAAGAGGTTGACATCGGCAAGTCCTCGTCCTGGTAAAGTTGTCACTCGGACTACTGTCGTCAAACCAAAAAAATATAACCATCTAGTTTATCACCTGACAGTTTGTTAACAAGCCATATTGACGTGATCTGTTATTAGCTAGCTCATTTGATGTGGCCTATACAGTCAATGTAACTTGTCTGTCAGCAGAAATCGTGCTTAAACACACTTAAAGAAACATTTTGAAAAAGGGGATAATTTTAGCTAACTTCACTAGGTTGTTTGGAGGAAAAGGTACATTGGGTCTACTTACCACTATGTTTACCCGAACTGAACAACATTTCTACTGGTAGCTTGCAAAGTAAGCATTACAGCTAATAGGACATCGGCAAATACGCCCTTCTGCTGCTTGACATGCAAGAGCCCACAAAGAATGGGAAATTAACCTAAACCACTCATGCTTGTCAGGTAAAGTTACTTAAATCCAATTTATGGTGACTAATATTGAGCGATCTTGAGGCTTCTGTATCTGAAATTACATGATTAGTTGAGCATGAAGTCTCCTTGTCCCCCAGTAGGCAAATTAAACACCCTGCAACTTGTCATTTTTCCTTGATAACAACCTGTATCAAGGTGTTTTGGTACTTCCCTTATGCCTTACACTTTTCCATGCGCAATCTATACCACAGGTCAATAATAGTCTACCCGGCCCTCTATCTAGCCACCATTCATAGTGACAGTAACAAAATCATTCAAAGCTGCACCAATGTTCAATATAAGCAGAGGCCAGGTGCATCATTGAGCATGAAAGCACAGTGAAGACATGAGACAGGCAGTTTAGGGACGATACAATTATCTTACCTAGACTAGCCTATAACACCGCAATGCAATCAATAATTATGTTGTTTTCAAGGGAGTACATAATTATACTCTAGGCTGTAAACTGAAGTGACAATGTCATTTGAATAACGGCGCAAAAGCGTTATGAAAGGTAGAAAGGTGCAGTAGCAAGCCAGTCTGGCTGTATTTTAAGTTCTGATACTGAGATGCGCTGTCTGTTGCTGATCCTTATTTTCCCAAGTTTAAATATAATCGTGTGCCACATACAGTGCATTCTGAAAGTATTCAGACTCCTTTGACTTTTTCCACATTTTGTTACGTTACAGCCTTATTCTGAAATGGATTCAATTGTTTTTTTTCTTCATCAATCTACACACAATACCCCATGACGAAGAAAAAACACGGTTTTAGAGATGTTTGCCAATGTATATAAGAAACGATCACATTTTAAAAACAATATTCAGACCCTTTATCCAGTACTTTGTAGCACATTTTGGCAGCAATTACAGCATTGAGTCTTCTTGGGTATGATGCTACAATTTTGGCACACCTGTATTTGGCGAGTTTCCCCCATTCTTCTCTGCAGAGCCTCTCAAGCTCTGTCAGGTTGGATGGGGAGCGTCACTGCACAGCTATTTTCAAGGTTCACCAGTCTGAGGTCCTGAGCGCTCTGTAGCAGGTTTTCATCAAAGAACTCTGTACTTTGCTTCGTTAGTCTCCCAGTCCCTGCCGCTGAAAAACATCCCCACGCATGATGCTGCCGCCACCATGATGGTGCCCGGTTTCCTTCAGATGTGACACTTGGTATTCAGTCCAAAGAGTTCAATATTGGTTTCATCAGACCAGAGAATATTGTCTCTCGTGGTCTGAGAGTACTTTAGGTGCCTTTTGACAAACTCCAAGCAGGCTGTTGTGCCTTTTACTGAGTGGCTTCTGTCTGGCCACTCTACCATAAAGGCCTTATTGGTGGAGTGCTTCTAGAAGGTTCTCCCATCTCAGAGGAACTCCGGAGCTCTGTCAGAGTGACAGGCTCTTGGTCACCTCCCTGACCAAGGTCTTTTTTTTTTACCCCATTTTCTCCCCAATTTCATGGTATCCAATTGTACTATCCTGTCTCATCGCTACAACTCCCGTACGGGCTCGGGAGAGACGAAGGATGAAAGTCACGCGTCCTCAGATACACAACCCAACCAAGCCGCACTGCTTCTTAACACAGTGCGCATCCAACCCGGAAGCCAGCCGCACCAATGTGTCGGAGGAAACACTGTGCACCTGGCAACCTTGGTTAGCGCGCACTGTGCCCGGCCTGCCACAGGAGTCGCTGGTGCAAGATGAGACAAGGATATCCCTACCGGCCAACCCCTCCCTAACCCGGACGACACTAGGCCAAGGTCAGTGCGTGGCCCCACTGACCTCCCGGTCGCGGCCGGTTACGACAGAGCCTGGGCGGGAACCCAGAGTCTCTGGTTGCACAGCTGGCACTGCAGTACAGCGCCCTTAACCACTGCGCCACCCGGGAGGCCCCGACCAAGGCCCTTCTTACTCGACTCTCAGTTTGGCCGGGTGGCCTGCTCTAGGAAGAGTCTTGGTGGTTCCAAACTTCTTCCGTTTAAGAATGATGGAGGCCACTGTGTTCTTTTGGACCTTCAATGTTACGGTTACCTTCCCAAGATCTGAGCATCAAAACAATCCTGTCTCGGAGCTCTACGGACAATTTCTTTGACCTCATGGCTTGCTCTGACGTACACTGTCAACTGTGGGATCTTATATAGAGAGTTGTGTGCCTTTTAAAAAAAAATGTCAAATCAGTTGAATTTACCCCAGGTGGACTCCAATCAAGTTGTAGAAACATCTCGAGGATAATCAATGGAAGCAGGATACACCGGAGCTCAATTTCGAGTCTCATAGCAAAGGGTCTGAATACTTATGAAAATTAGGTATTTCTGTGTATTTTTTATAATTTAGTCAACATTTCTAAAAACCTGTTTTTGCTTTGTCATTGTGGGGGTGAAAAACTAATGCATCCATTTTATAATAAGGCTGTTGATGGGGGTCATGATAGGGGCTGCACCAAATGATTGATGTATTATAATAATTGATTATGCTTATGTTGTATTAATAGAAGGAAGGGCTGTAAGACCCCTCCCCCTACATTTATAGGGCCCTGGACTACAGATTAGCAATATATGCATTACAAGGTTTAATATTATTCCACAGTTCCACTTTTCTAGTCTCTGCTTCTTATAAGAAATGGTCTGAGAGATGTGTTATTGCAGTCAAAACAGGGTGTCTGTGAGAAAGCACCTCAAGGCTAAAAGAGATTCATAGACACAGAACCCTGCAAGGGAGTGAAAGAGACAAGTCAGACATACCACTATAAAGCAACTTAGGGAGTGGACAATTACTGCTGAGCCCTTAAACACTGGAACAATTGTTCTCTCCTGCAAGTTTATGTAACTGTATATGCATAGGCTTGGTCTCATGGGTAGAAGGTGTTGACATAGGTAGTTACATTACTAGGGGTTGACTGCAAGCATATTAAAGCAACTTGGACCCTTTCCTATTTTGCAGAACTTATTCGGAAAAATGTGTGCATTCCCGTTGTCAACTTCTGTCTGCAATTGCATTAATAAATAAATGAAGGATTGACTGATTTACTTAAAGATATTGTCTGATTACTGATTTCACCAATAAGCAAATAATTGACAAGGAACAAGGAACCTACCCCAACACTGTAACAAAATGTGAATTAAGTCCAGGGGTCTGAATACTTTCCGAATGCACTGAATACTCCCAGCAGGCCCAGTTATTCAGGAAAGCTTAACGTGCTCTGCCTCCTCTCCAATCCGAGCGGCTATTCCTCACACACCCAGAACTTATCTCTTTAAAGTATTAAAGTATCATTTAACTTGTAAAATGTTTGACCTTTTTATATGTGGCATAAACACAACCAGTCAATGTTTTCATCTGATTTAGGCTACTTCAAAAGCATTCTGTGCACATTTTCATTCAAAATATAATTCCATCATCCAAACTGTGTAGAATGGGGAAAAATACATCTGTTACCAAACACCAAGATTGCCAACCCTTTGATACTGGGTAGGCCTACAAGATGGGGAGGGATGTAGCCCTGTTCTGTTTGTCGAGATTGACAGTAGTCTATTTGATTGTGGTGTTCAAAACACACCACGATATTGAAGCGCCCGAAGTCTGTATGCTTTGCTTATTGGTTGTGTAGTACATTGGCACAGAAACCTGTTGTTGGAAAATTAATTGTGTATATTTTATATCATTATAGATGTAGCATCAGTGTTGAACCTGCCAAGCTGATCATTTTCTGCAGTTGACTCTGATTGTAGTCTAATGAAACATGCAGGGAAGAGTTGGCTCATCCGGAGGTCAGTGGAACCCCCCCCACCCCCGCACCCACCCCTCAAAGTGGATTATAGCACAAAGTGACAAAGGCTTTTGAAGGATAAGTGGAAATCATGTTAATTTTTTGTACTTTGAGAACTATCCCTTCAAGGTACATCAACTTCACCAACACTTCAGTTTAGCTGGATAGATGGGTTGGCTACATGGAAAAGTGATGGAAGACCATGGAGGTCAGTACAGGAAGGAAGAGAATGGACTCGATAAGCCACTTCCATCTTGCAGTCTGTATTTAACAGAGAAATAGCAGACGAAAAAGAGAGGATTGTGGTGTCAGATCATCAGTGATTCCCAAACCAGCCCCTCGACCTTACCAACTTACCCAGTGGGGCCTCCGTTGTCACGTGTTGATGACTAGAGGTTTGACTTCAAAAGTGGCTATTGTATCAAATAAACCCATCAACTTTGGGACCAATGACTGTATACATTGTGTACAAAATGTTAATGATCCACCACCGAAAGGACATCCATCCAACTAGACACAACTGTGGGAAGCATTGGGGTCAACATGGGCCAGTATCCCTGTGGAACACATTCGAACACCTTGACCCAACTAATTGAGGCTGTTCTGAGGGCAAAAGGGGATGCAACTCAATATAAAGGAAGGCGTTCTTTATGTTTTGTGCACTCAGTGTATATGAGTGGATAAAGCCATTGATCACATAACATGATTCATTCATATGTGAAGACTCAATAGTGCATTTGAAACCCAGGAAGTCGGTTAAGGTGGGAGATTTCGGTAGACAGGGAGAATCTCAATTCCATTCTCCCCGTGTCCTCACTCCCCACCTCAAATAAAATATTTTTTAATTTGTCATGCTTCATAAACAGCCGGTGTAGACTAACTGTGAATTGCTTACTTTCGGGCCATTCCCAACAATGTAGAGAAACATGGAAAAATAAGAGAACTCAAATAAATACACATTGAGTAACGATAACTTTGCTATGCGCAGGGGTACGAGGTAATTGAGGTAGATACGTACATAGGGGTAAAGTGACTAGGCAACAGGATAAATCATAAGCAGTAGCAGCAGCGTATGTGATGAGTCTAAAGAGTTAGTGAAAAGGGGTCAATACAGATAGTCCGGGTTGCTAATTGGTTAACTACACTGAACAAAAACATAAACGCAACATGTGAAGTGTTTGCCCCATGTTTCATGAGCTAAAATAAAATATCACAGAAATGTTCTATTTTCACAAAGCTTATTTCTCTAATTTTGTGCATAAATTTCTCAGTTGCTGCGATAGTCCATTCACCTGACAGATGTGGCATATCAAGAAGCTGATTAAGCGGCATGATCGTTACACATTGTTAATGTGCTGGGGACAATAAAAGTCCACTCTAAAATGTGAAGTTTTGTCACCCAACACAATGCCACAGGTATCTCAAGTTTTGAGGGAGCGTGCAATTGACATGCTATACTGCAGGAATGTCCACCAGAGCTTTTGCCAGAGAATTGACTATTAATTTCTCATAAGCCACCTCCGTCATTTTAGAGAATTTGGCAGTACGTTCCACCAGCCCCAGAACTGCAGACTACGTGTATGGCATTGTGTGGGCCAGCGGTTTGCTGAGTGCCCCACGGTGATATGGCTATGGATGGGCAGGGTAAGCTAAGGCCAACGAACACAATTGCCTGATCAGCTTTATGCTAAGGAGATATGGCAAATGGTGGTCACGGACCAATTTTCTGATCCGTGCCCCAACTTTTTTTTACATTTTAAGGTACTGTACTGTGACAGATGCATATCTGTATTCCCAGTTGTGAAATCTATAGATTAGGATTTATTTTTTCAATTGACTGACTGACTTGTATGAACTGTAGCTCAGTAAAATCTTTGAAATTGTTGCACCAGCTGTGACGCTCGTCGCATGTGGCAGGGTTTGCAAACTATTATGGACTACAAAGAAAACCCAGCCGCGAGCTGCCCAGTGACATGAGCCTACCAGGCGAGCTAAATGCCTATCATTCTCGTTTCGAGACAAGAAACACGGAAGCATGCATGAGAGCAACAGCTGTTCCGGAGGACTGTGTGATCACGCTCTCTGTAGCTGATTTGAGCAAGATCTTTTAAACAGGACCGCCTGTCCAGACGGATTACTAGGACGTGTACTCCGAGCATACGTGGATAATCAGGCAAGTGTCTTCACTGACATCTTCAACCTTTGCCTGACCAAGTCTGTAATACCTACATGTTTCAAGCAGACCACCATAGTCCCTATGCCCAAGAAAGCGAAGGTAACCTGCCTAAATGACTATCGGGGCGGTAGTCATGAAGTGCTTTTAAAGGCTGGTCATGACTCACATCATCCCGGAAAACCTAGACCCACTCCAATTCACATACCACCCCAACGGATCCACAGATAAGATCACATAGTTACCCGGAACAGCTGGTTCTCTCATACATGGTTCACTGTTGCTTGCCTCGACGCAAGCATTGAAGTCATTTAGCTCATCTGGCGTACCACTGGGCAGCTCGCTGCTGTGTTTCCCTTTCGTAATCCGTGATAGTTTGCTTGCCTCATCCAACGAGTGTCAGAGCTGGCCTCGGGCTCTGGGATGGGCCTCTGGCTTTCTCATCTAATGGGTTTTAAGAAGGCGAGGACGCGAGGAGTATGTATTGAGATTCTCCCATAACATGCGCAGTTTGAGCTAGTCCAGGAAGTGTCGTTGCAGGCTAGCTCAGTGCCTCCCCCTCTCATTGAGTATGTCAAGTTGAAGGCCAACCGGGGTACTGCAGGCTATTGGCTACGACGTTAAAATCATCAGTTCAAGGACATACATCTGTTGTAGTAGTTATTATTGGTAATAATAGGTACCATTATTCTCTTAAATTTGTATTTATTTTTTACACAAAGATTGCCATTTTCCCCTTCTCTATAATGGGGGATCGTGTTTTCTGCAAATAATGCCTGCAGTACTGCGATCAGCCTTGAACTTTGTGGCTTCAATGAGAGAGAGCAGTCATTCTCCCCTGTTTGGGAGACACTGGTGACTTGAATGATGCGGTTCATGTTCCACATTTAAATAAGAAGATTAGCATGAAATAATTTCTTATAATTTTACAAAAAACAAACTCTAACAGTTAAACATTTAATTTGGGAGGTATTTCAAATGTTACATGTGTCAATTCTCAATCAGACACCAACAAATAAAGGTGGCTCATAATTAAGCATGCCTCAATTATTTTATGTAAAACCCACAAAATAAAGTGGGGCGTTATGGTATGCCAGGTTTATATGCTCGGCTATGAAAAGCCAACAGACTTGTTTCTAAGGTGTTGACCTGTTGTGACCTCTTTAACCAGTGTGATTATTATTTGACCCTGCTGGTCATCTATGAAAGTTCTTCAAAATGTTCAAAACAATCTGGCCTTAATGGCTATGTATCTCCACCCGGCCCAGTCAGAAGATGACTGGTCACCCCTCAGAGCCTGGTTCCTCTCTAGGTTTCTTCCTAGGTTCCTGCCTTTCTAGGGAGTTTTTCCTAGCTGCTGTGCTTCTGCATTGCTTGCTGTTTGGGGTTTTAGGCTGGGTTTCACTTTATGACATCTGAGGATGTAAAAAGGGCTTTATAAATACATTTGATACCGCTTTGCTCTGAAGCCGCAGCTGACTTCGCCGACTTTGAGGCTAACACAGTGCCACCAACATGGCCCGCAACCATGGACTGTGGGCTCTCCTTCTCCATGGCCGACGTGAGTAAGACATTTAAGCTTGTTAACCCTCGCAGGGCTGCTGGCCCAGACGGCATTCCTAGCCGCATCCTCAGAGCATGCGCAGACCAGCAGGCTGGAGTGTTAACAGACATATTCAATCTCTCCCGATCCCACTCTGTTTTCCCCACATGCTTGAAGATGTCCACCACTGTTCCTGTACCCAAGAAAGCAAAGGTAACTGAACTAATTGCTATCGCCCCGTAGCACTCACTTCTGTCATCATGAAGTGCTTTGAAAGACTAGTCAAGGATCATATCACCTATGACCTACTTCAATTTCCTTATCGCCCAATAGATTCACAGACGATGCCATCGCACTGCACACTGCCCTATCCCATCTGGACAAGAGGAATACCTATGTAAGAATGTTGATCATTGACTGTAGCTCAGCATTCAACACCATAGTACCCTCCAAGCTCATCATTAAGCTCGAGACCCTGGGTCTGAACCCCGCCCTGTGCAACTGGGTCCTGGACTTCCTGACGGGCTGCCCCCCAGGTGGTGAAGGTAGGAAACAACACCTCCACTTTGCTGATCCTCAACACTGGGACCCCACAAGCATGCATGCCCTCTTGTACTCACTGTTCACCTATGAATGCGTGGCCACGCACGCCTCCAACTCAATCAAGTTTTCAGATGACAACAATAGCGGGCCTGATTACCAACAATGATGAGACAGCCTACAGGGAGGTGGTGAGGGCCCTGGGAGTGTGGTGCCAGGTAAATAACCTCACCCAAGGTCAACAAAACTAAAGCTCTGATCGTGGACTTCAGGAAACAGCAGAGAGATCACCCCACCACCCCATCCACAGATGGGACCGCAGTGGAAAAGGTGGAAAGCTTCAAGTTCCTCGCCTTACACATCACTGACAAACTGAAATGGTCTACCCACATAGACAGTGTGGTGGAGAAGGCAAACTTTTACAGATGTACAATTGAAAACATTCTGTTGCGCTGTATCACTGCCTGGTACAGCAACTGCACCGCCCGCAACCACAGAGCTCTCCAGAGGGTGGTGCGGTCTGTTTAACGCATCACCGGGGGCAAGCTACCTGCCCTCCAGGACAGCTACAGCACTCGATGTCACTGGAAGGTCAAAAAGATCAAGGACTACAACCACCTGAGCCACTGCCTGTTCACCTCGTTATCATCCATTAGGTGATGTCAGTACAGGTGCATTAAAGCTGGGACCGAGAGACTGGAAAAACAGCTATCTCAAGGCCATCAGACTGTTAAATAGCCATCACTAGCACATTAGAGGCTGCTGCCCTATATACATAGACTTGAAATCACTGGCCAGTTAAATAATGGAACACTAGTCACTTTAATGTTTATATATTTTGCATTACTCATCTCATATTTGTATATACTGTATTCTATCCTATTCTACTGTATCTTAGTCGATGTTGCTCGTCCAAATATTTATTTAGTCTTAATTCCATTCCTTTACTTTAGATTGTGTATATTGTTAGATATTACTGCACTGTTGGAGCTAGAAACAAGCATTTCGCTACACCCACAATAACATCTGCTAAACATGTATGTGACATATACATTTGATTTGAAGTGGCTATTTGAGGGTCTAATTAGCCCCTACACCCACTAATTTTCACTCCCTCTGCTTTGGGACATTTGCATATGTCGGAGGAGCGCGTGAATGCGCAAATGGAAGGACAAGGGGAAGGGGGTGACATGGAATTCAGCCTTTCCATAAACAACCTCAACCCCCTCCCCTAGGCACTTAATCTTAAAGGGGAAGTTCAGTGTTTTTCAACTTAAGGTTTTTCACCCTGAAAGTATTGTATGAGCCATGAGAATCGTATTCACGGTTCGGTTTTCTCTGAACAGCCATTAGTCTTCAGCTAAACCTAGCCGACGCTAGCAAAAAATCTAGGAAAGTGATGGGGGCATTCAGTACTTGTATAAACATGGCCAAAACAACTGTAATCAACTCATTATTTGGTTTGACGTTACCTGATTTAACCTTTTTTGTACAGTTCCGCATGTCATGTCCCCATCAATTTCAGATTTTTTTGGCTAGTGGTGGCTAAGGTTAGCAGGACTTTAACGGCTGTTTAAGCTCATCCACCTACTCCGATCTCAGTACATAGGGGTTAGGGGCTGTTAAAGGGCAGGGCCTGGAAAGACATGTTTTGCTACTATCTTGTAATCTGTATATGAGTGGAAGCAGTCTGTAGGATCCCAGGTTTGGGGAACTAGGGACAGGGGTCTCAGGTCACAGAAAGAACAGGATCTGAGCGATGTTTCTGGATCTCCGCCTGCCCTGAGGCGTCCAGGTTCCCGGGCAACGAGGGGAAGCGGAGGCTGCCACTTAGTCTGGACGTTTCCATGAGAGACAGTGACCGCTTGACCATCGGCTGGGAGGAGAGTGGCACGGTCGGCTCCATCTCCGGGGTGGCGGACATGGTGTCGTCGGACTCTACAGTCAGATGGATACCGCTGGACAGCGACTCCTGGGATTTCAGGGGTAACTTGAGGTCAGGCTGGGCAGAGCTCTACAACAAAACAATCAAGGGTGAGTAATTCAGTCACAGGTTGGAGGTTTAACTGCAGTAACACAGCTTCTGTGAATGTTTCAGGTGCTTTGACAGATTTTGTTTTTGTGTTCACCATCAGAATTCCTACCTGCGTGGATGCTTGGTTGTCTATCTGTATGGGTGGGATCTGGTACATGGTGTGCAACACTGGCGCTCCCGTCCCATATAGGCCAGGTGAGTCTATGGCTGACACAGTGCTGTAAGCGGGCGGTACCGGCGTTATCTGCCTTTGGAGCAGCTGCAGGATGACGTTGATATCGGCAGTCATTTGAATCTCCAGTCTGGTATTGGAGGGATAAAGGGGGCAGAAAGAGGGAAGGAAAAGGAGGATTACTAAGTAGCCATGTATTCACTGTTGCCATTAAAGACCTTCCAGATAACGACCTTCCAAGATAACTGGAATGTCTCTCTTGTCAAAGTTAGTCTAACTCCATAAGCTCCAGTTTGTTAATGTGGGGAGTGGGGGTACAGGAACTGCTTTTGTTTGAATTGGAAATTGTCCCTTTGAAGGTAAAGTATAAATGAAAACATTTTACTGAGTTACAGTTCATAAATCAGTCAGATTTCGTATGACTGAGAATACAGATATGCATCTGTTGGTCACATACCTTTAAAAAAAAGTAAGGGTGTGGATCTGCGAACAAGTCAGTATCTGGTATGACCACCATTTGTCTCCTATAGCGCTACATCTCCTTTGCATAAAGTTGACTGTGGCCTGCGGAATGTTGTCCCACTCCTCTTCAATGGCTCTGCAAACTTGCAAGATATTGGCAGGAACTGGAACACGCTGTTGTACACATTGAACCAGAACATCCCAAACGTGCTCAATGGGTGACATGTCTGGTGCGTATACAGGCCATGGAAGAACTGGGACATTTTCAGGCTCTAGGAATTGTATACAGCTGCTTGCAACGTCGGCTGTGCATTATCATGCTGAAACATGAGGTGACGGTGGCGGATAAATGGCACGACAATGGGCCTCAGGATATCGTCACGGTATCTCTGTGCATTCAAATTGCCATGGATAAAATGCAATTTTGTTCATTGACTGTAGCTTATGCCTGCCCATACCATAACCCCACTGCCACCATGCGTCACTGTTCACAACAGCAAATCGCTCACCCACACAAGGACATTCATCTGTGACATCTGCCCGGTACATGTGAAACTGGGATTCATTCATGAAGTGTATACTTCTCCAGCGTGACAGTGGCCATCCAAGGTGAGCATTTGCCCACTGAAGTCGGTTACGATGCCGAACTGCAGTCAGGTCAAGACCCTGGTGAGGACGACCACGCAAATTAGCTTCCCTGAGACAGTTTCTTCAGTTGTGCAAAACCCACAGTTTCATCAGCTAGGTGAAGAAGGTGAAGAAGCAGGATGTGGAGAACCTGGGCTGGCGTGGTTACACATGGTCTGCGGTTGTGAGACCGGTTGGACATACTGCCAAATTGTCTAAAAGACATTGGAGGTGGCTTACGGTAGAGAAATTAACATTCAATTCTCTGGCAACAGCTCTGGTGGACATTCCTGCAGTCAGAATGCCAATTGCATGCTCCCTCAATTTGAGACATGTGTGGCATTGTGTTATGGCTTTTATTGTCCCCAGCACAAGGAGCAACTGTGTAATGATCATGCTGTTTAACCAGTTTCTTGATATGCCACACCTGTCAGCTGGCTAGATTATCTTGGCAAAGGAGAAATTCTCACTAACAGGGATGTAAACAAATTAGTGCACAAAATGTGAGCTAAATAAATAAAAAATGATGCATATGGAACATTTCTGGAATCTTTTATTTCAGCTCAGGAAACATTTGATTTCAGATGGTATCAGCCAGCGTTGCACCCTAGGTAAGTTGAAAATAAGCTAAAACGTGCAGGCTCAACTGTTTGTCTGGCTCAACTGTTGAAAATAGTTTTGTAATAGTAAGCGTGTTGTTCCTCGCACCTGTTGAGCTGTGACTGTAGTAGTTCCAGTCGGGACTCCAGCTCACTGGGCCTCTCCTCTATGAACGGGGGCGGGTGGTATGAGGTCCGAACCGAAGAGGAGCGCCACTGCCTGTTGGAGTACTGGACCGACTGCCTCTCTGGCCAGTATTGAACATACCCAGACATGTTCGGTGAGAGGTTAGAGGTGGCTGGAAACATTTACAGTGTTGTTGATCAACTGATGTCTTTTTGAATCTTTTGGGATTTTGAATCCGCAACCCTCCGGTCCAGTAATGCTACATAACATACAATTGAAATGGAGGTACCATACTGCTCATACTGTACCTGGTTGAGACCTGTCCATGGGGGCCCCTCTGCCCACTGTGGCGCCACTAGGGGGCTTCAGCTGCACCACTGAGGGGGAGTATTCCAGCCAATCGTCGTCTGGAGGGTACAGCTCCACCTTGCCCCCTTGGGTTAGGGGCTTGTTTAGGTCCTCGCTGGACTGGGAGCAAGGCGACTCACAGCTGCAGCCCTCCTCCCAGTGGGGCTGTGGGACCGAATGGCGTTGGCGGTAGGGGTACGGGTCATCTTGGTCCATGCCGTCTGTCCAAATGTGAATGTTAAAAAAATGTCCATACAGCTAGCTTGCTTGATACATACAGACCCTGATTCAACTAATCAACTTAACTTACCAGGACCGTTGCGACAGTCCAGGGAGTGTCCCCTGTGTCGTGGCTTACTACGACTGTATCCACAATCATCACCAGAATCATCAGCCAACAGTAATGGTGGGACCTGGTCAGCCTGACATACAGAAATAGCAAGACACAAACTGAACACATCCCAATACACTGATACAGTGCCAACAATCCCATTTCATTGGACACAGTGAACCAAAAGGATCTTATTCACCAATACCATAAATATCCCAAATAAAAGTGTACATTTTCTCAGTTTAGCCACGTGTGTGTGTGTGTTTTTTCTTCTTACGTCTCTTAGGTCAAAGGTGAACTCCAAGTTTGCCCAAAAGTTGTCGGCAAAGCCTGGATAAATGTCTAGAACTTCGAGCAGGTCATCCCTCTGAATCCGGTGCAGGTCACAGTAAGTGATGGCGCGCACGTCAGAGTTGGACTTGCCTGGCTCTGCATACATGTGGATAGGCTCCCCAAAGATGTCATTCTTCCCTACAGGATAGAGGAAGGGAGACAGTGAGAGTAAATGAAGGGGGGTGGCATCACTTATCTCATCACAGATGGCTGTTATTTGAAAGAATTCCGATCTATAGGATGTAGTTACTGTATATAATTCACATCTGTTTAAGAGGAAACTATTTAGCTGTGGCCTGGCTGGTCTAGTGGCAATGCCGCAGCCTCCAGCACACGTCTACGGTGTCGGCATAGGTTCGAGTCTGGCCTACGGCCCTTTGACAACTTCACTATCCTTCCCCCACTGTCATTCTATATCTGTTCAATAAAATCAGAAAATACCTTAAATAGAATAGAGCATGATCTTTAGAAACTACATTTACATTTCTAAAATAGTTTGAAAGACATCAATGACTAACATATAGCTAAAGTCAATGCAGCAGATCTGACACTTATTTTTTTAAACTAGGCAAGTAGGTTAAGAAGAAATTATTATCTACAATGACGGACTACCAAAAGGCAAAAGGCTTCTTGCGGGGACGTGGGGCTGGAATTTAATTTTTTTTTTTATATAGGACAAAACACACATCACTTCGAGAACACAACACTACATAAAGAGAGACCTAAGACAACAACATAGCATGGCAGAAACACGAAAACTCAGCATGGTAGCAGCACACAACATGGTACAAACATTATTGGGCACAGACAACAGCACAAAGGGCAAGAAGGTAGAGACAACAATATCACGCCAAGCAGCCACAAGTGTCAGGAAGAGTGTCCACGATTGAGTCTGTGAATGAAGAGATTGCGATGAAACTGTCCAGTTTGAGTGTTTGTTGCAGCTCGTTCAAGTCACCAGCTGCAGCGAACTGAACAATAGATTGCATAGCCTTCCTTACCCAGTATGGCCACCACGACATCATCATGAGTGACCTGGATGGTACCGCGAGTGATGAAGAAGAGAGAATTGAGGATGTCTCCAGAGTGGATGAGTGTATCCCCTGGTGGGGCATGCACAGTCTTGAAGCACATTGCCAGAGCTCGCAGACAGGCCTTGCTGCCCCCCCGGAAAGCCTTGCAGTTTTGCAGCAGACTGCGGTTCAGGTGCAGACATATATCAGCCTGCAAGCACTCTGGAAAACCCTTCAGCACCTTGGGAGGAAGATGGAAAGTCAACATAAATGTCAAAATCAGTCATTTTGCAATAGGGCATTCTCACTGTAAACTGAGTTTTCAGCACTGCAGTTTATTACGCTGGATGCCTTGGGGATTTGAATAGATTTGTTGACCAGAAGATAGTCTACAGGTATAATGCTTTATAACATGTTATAAGCACATAGCCTTTATAATTTCTTAAGGCTTATAATATGTTATTTCTCAATGTACTACACCTTAACTGACCGAAAATGGCTGGTGTTTAGTCAGGATCATGATGGCAGGATAATAAGACATAAGGAGGTCATACATGCTCATGATAAGTCTTACAATGCATTATAACTGCATCATAATGCATTATACCTGCAGGTTTTACGTAAAGTGTTACCGAAGAAAGTGTTTCTTACGAGTTTGGTGGCCGGTTTTCTACTCACTGCATTCATGTCAATGCCATTGGTGTAGGACCAGGCGTGCTGGAAGTACTCCTCCAGGCGGTTGCGAAGCCCGCTGGGGATCTGGTGGAAGCGGATAAACTCCTTGACCCGCAGCATCTGGGTGTGGTAGCGCGTCGTCCCTGAGTATAGGCGCTGGATGATGGCCGACACATTTCCAAAGATGCTGGCGTACATGAGAGCTGGAGGATGAGGAGGAGCCAATGGGGCTTAAAAAGGCTTATGTCAACAATTGCACGTTGATAATGCAGTATAAGTGACATAATAAAAATATCTTGCAGTTGTTGACATAAGTATTTATGAAATGTGCTACTTTTGAATGCAGTGTGTATGGATTGTGAATGTTCTTCTGAGTAAATGGAACATTTAGGAACTTACAGCCGATAACCATAACACAGATGGAGAAGAGCTTCTCTGAGTTGGTGTTGGGGGAGACGTTCCCAAAGCCCACACTGGTCAAGCTGCTGAAGGTAAAGTAGAGTGCAGTGATGTAATAGTCCTTAGCGGACGGACCCGAGCCAGGTTCACTTGCGTTGTACGCCTTGCCCAGCTGCTCAGCCAGGTTGTCCAGCCAACCCGTCTCAGTGTAGGGCCTCTCCACGTAGCCAACAGCGTACCAGATACAGGCCAGCCAATGGGCGATGAGCACAAAGGTGCACATGAGCAGGAAGAGGACAGCGGCCCCATACTCCGAGTAGCGGTCGAGCTTCCGCGCCACACGAACCAGCCGAAGTAGCCGCGCTGTTTTCAGCAGGCCAATCAAGGTGGCCATCTTTAGTAGGTGGCCATTTATTGAGAATAGTAGCGAGAAGATGGGAAAATAGATGCAGAATGAATTGATGGGAAATGGCTACAGGTTACTAGCAAATTTGGTTTGAAATAAGTAACACAGGAAATGTTCATGCTTGTTGTCCCTAGTGGGATCTGATACCTGCTCTCCCACGGGAGAAACCAGCATCTTGACCATTAGATCAAAATTCTTTCTTGGACTGATGGCAACTGATTTTTTTTTTAAATTGCAGACATGGTTACCTCATCACGAGACCATGTGACCAACTCATGTCCGCTAAATCAGCTTGAACCTTTATATCGTCTTATAAGGGTTATAATATGTTATGCCTATCTGGTTTGTATTTATTCAGGCTCATTGAGAGATTATCCCACTTTTGATCTCTTATTAAAGGCCTAAAATGCTTCAAGTAAAGGGGTTAATATTCATCCCAACTTGCTTTATTCTCACCTCGTCAGACCCTGAGCGGAAGATAAGCAGGTCGAAGGGTAGCGCGGCAACCAGGTCGATGGCAAACCACCCCTTGAGGTAATTTACAGCGATCTTCCACGGCTGGGTCACCACCTCGTCGTTGGGGTTGACGAACGTTGTGCGAAAGTTGATCCCGATATCCACGACGAACAGCACATCCACCATGAGGTCCACCATGTTTAGTGGATTGCAGGTATAGCCACAACGCCGCCGCAGCGAGTCCCCACGCTCATCCAATAGGAAGGCGGCCGAGTAGGGGGTGAAGAGGGCTGTGTAGAGGACCAGGAGGAGGATGACCCAGTCCCACGCCGCTTTGACGGGGCTGTAGTGCAGCATGGTCCATGCGTGGGTGACCGGGGCCTCGATTTTGTACTCCGGCAGGACGTCAGCACCCAGAGACAGAACCTAACAGAGATCCAAATTATATTTGAGAGTTTCATTAGCATAGAGTGGGGCCAGAGGCATTCAGCAAGTGCTCGCACACCAATTACTAATCAATACTTATTACTTTGTTAATTCGATTTGAATTAGTGCAACCTGCTGTAGCCTATTGATTGATTGTGTATATGTCCACGTATTTCTTTTCTCAGTAAACAGATACGGTGCCTTGAGAAAGTATTCACACCCCGTTACCTTTGCCACATTTTGTGTTACATCCTGAATTTAAAATGGATTCAATTTCGACATTTTTACAATTTAAAAACGGAAATGTTTTTAGTCAATAAGTATTCAACCCCGTTGTCATGGCAAGCCTAAATAAGTTCAGGAGTAAAACTTTGCTGAAGTCACATAAGTTGCATGGACTAACTTTGTGTGCAATAAGTGTTTAACATGATTTGTTTAATGACTACCCCATCTCTGTACCCCCATAAACTAGGCCCCTCAGTCGAGCAGTGAATTTCAACCATAAAGACCAGGGCAGTTTTCCAATATCTTGCAAAGAGGGGTACCTATTGGTAAAATAGTTTTTTTTAAGCAGACATTGAATATCCCCTTTGAGCATGATGAAGATTATTTACACTTTGGATGGTGTATCCAGTCACTACAAAGATGCAGTTGCCAATGTACCCAGTCACTAACTCAGTTGCTGAAGAGGAAAAAGCTCAGGGATTTCACCGAGGCCAATGGTGAATTTAAAACCGTTAGAGGTTAATGGCTGTGATATGAGAAAACTGAGGATGGATCAACAACATTGCAGTTACTCCACAATATTAACCTAATTGGAAGAATGAAAAGAAGGAAGCCTGTACAGAATAGAAATATTCAAACACATGCATCCTTTTTGCAACAAGGCACTAAAGTAACATGCTGACCAGATCGCCATTGCGTGTATGTTGATTTTTTTCCACCCACACCAGACGCGATCGGGACACACAGGTTGAAATATCAAAACAAACTCTGAACCAACTATATTAATTTGGGAACAGGTTGAGAAGTATTAAAAATGTATGACAAAAGCTAGCTAGCTTTCTGTTGCTAGTTAATTTGTCCTCTACTCTGATGATTAATCCACAGATGAAAGGGTAACGTTAAACTGAGTTAGTTTCTAGTAATCTTCTACAGGCTTGTTCTTTGGACTTTATATGGTGGTTGGCAACCAGCTAAGGTGCATTGCCACAACAGACTGGAGTGTGGACCTCAGTTCAGCTTCCAATCACTCACCTGGGTATATGATCCTAATTACTAATGAGATGGGAGAGGCAGGACTTGCAGCGCGTCACAAATAAAACCAAGTTCTATTTTAGCGCCTGGCTATACAGACGCGCGTGAGCAGTGGGGGTGTAATGATTGAATAACATGTATGTGTAAATGTATTTTGCAGCACATGAGACGTGAGCTGTGTGGTCAGCACACAGTTGCTACGAAATTGCTACGCAAATAACTTTGTCCTGAATAGAAAGTGTTATGTTTGAGTCAAACCAATACAACACATTACTGAGTATCACTCTCCATATTTTCAAGCATAATGGTGGCTGCATCATGTTATGGGTATGCTTGTATCGTTAAGGATTTGAGTTTTGAGGATAAAAAGAAACAGAATGGTGCTCGGCACAGAAAAAACCTAGACAACCTGGTTCAGTCTGCTTTCCATCAGTAGGACAATAACCTAAAACACAAGGCCAAATCTACACGAGTTGCTTACCAAGAAGACCGTGAATGTTCCTGAGTGGCCAGGTTACAGTTTGGACTTAAATCTACTTCAAATCTATGGCAAGACCTGAAAATGGTTCTCTAACAATGATCAACAACCAATTTGACAGAGCTTGAATATTTTTTAAAATAGTAAATAGCCAAATGTTGCCCAATCCAAGTGTGGAAAGCTCTTAGAGACTTACCCAGAAAGACACAACTGTAAGTCAAGTGGTATAAATACTTTCTAAAGGGACATGTTACATAGAGGGTGAGATTGAAATAGGCTCATTTATACTCACATTGATGTACATTTCTGTCTATTGTATTCACTATTCAAAAACATTCAAATATATATTCAAGCACTTCCTCCACCATGTACTACATAACAAACACACACAAAAACAACAGTTCATAAAGAACAAGTTTAAAAGTTTTTACTTGTTACTTAAAATGTTTAATCTTACCTTGTTGTTTCCCCATTTATCCTATTGTGTTTTTGGTTAGCCATGGCTAAAGTTAGTTGAAGTTGGTGGTTTAAACCAACACTGGATTACAGTTTCTCCTAGCCCACTTTAAGGGTCAAAATAAATGTAAATATATATTAAAAAAAAATATATTGTCCTTTAAAGGTCTAATGCAGCTGTTTTTATCTCAATATCAAATGATTTCTGGGTAACAATTAAGTACCTTACTGTGATTGTTTTTCAATTAAAATGGTCAAAAAGAAACAATAGCTTCTTAGCAAAGAGCAATTTCTCAGGCAAGAATTTTGCTAGGACTGTCAGTGGTCTGAGTGGCGAGGGGAGAACTAGTTTTTAGTTGCAGAGTTTTGGAACTCTTTCTTTTTGGTCTACTAACTAATTGACCGCCTTAACAAAGCCATCCAGACCAGTTCTTATGGACAAAGTAGTCAACTATTGTCTATCACAACCCCAGCATAGCAATAGTGTCGCTGATGAACTCCAGATCACATAGAAAAGACAACAGATAGCTAGCTGTAAGGTATTTTCTCCCTTTCACATTTATAGTTGGAGAGGAATAAGCGATATTGCTGTCTGATAACCTTGTCTGTGATTATGTTCATAATCAATCAGGCGTGAGATCGGGGGAACACCTGTGTTTACAAACTGACTCTAGTCCTGAAATACTGTCCCATCTGGTGGACGTCTGTGAACTGACTAATTTGCATAAACTGTTGTTCAAAGCAGCATGTGGTCCTGCCTCTCATGAGTGCCGCACCCCGACAAACACACAATACTGATTAGTGATGTTCGGGTTGATTCATAACCCACTGTCCCAACAGTTTAACTGCGGGCCCAGCCTGGACTCAGACTAGACATAGTAACATAGTAAACGTAAATTGTTTGGTATGGTTACATAAGACAGATGGTTACTTACTTACAAATGTACATTTCTATATCATAACACTATATATGTTGACATCAAAGTTAAAGTTTCTGGCGCAGGCGTTCCGCAAGCGACCCACCTCAAAAACATCCGGTGAAATTGCAGAGCACCAAATTCAAAATACAGAAATAGTCATAATAAACATTCATAAAAAATACAAGTGTTATACATTGGTTTAATGAATAACTTCTTGTTAATCCAGCCACTTTGTCAGATTTCAAAAATGCTTTACGGCAAAAGCAAACCATGCGATTAACCCTAACCCTAACCCTAACCCTAACCCCTAACCCTAACCCCTAACCCTAACCCCTAACCCTAACCCTAACCCTAACCCTAACCCTAGCGACCGCAAGCGACCCACCTCAAAAACATCCGGTGAAATTGCAGAGCACCAAATTCAAAATACAGAAATAGTCATAATAAACATTCATAAAAAATACAAGTGTTATACATTGGTTTAATGAATAACTTCTTGTTAATCCAGCCACTTTGTCAGATTTCAAAAATGCTTTACGGCAAAAGCAAACCATGCGATTATCTGTGGACAGCGCCCCGCTTACAAAAGCATACACACATTTTACAACCAAGTAAAGGAATTACAAAAGTCAGAAATAGCGATAAAATTAATCACTTACCTTTGAAGATCTTCATATGGTTGCAGACACAAGAATCCCAGCTACACAATAAATGTTTGTTTTGTTCAATAAAGTCCCTCTTTATATCCCAAACACTCAGTTTTGTTGGCGCGTTTTGTTGGCACATTTTGCTCAGTAATCCACTGGCTCCAAGGCGGTCAAAACATGCAGACGAATACATCCTAATAGTACCGGTAAAGTTCATCGAAACATGTCAAACGATGTTTATAATTAATCCTCAAGTTGTCAATTGTCTAAATAATCGATAATATATCACCCGGACAATAATGTATTCAATAGAAAGGAAAAACAACGAAGGGCGCACAATCGGTCACGTGCGCAAACCAGCTCTGCATTCTTCCTCAGTCCACTGACAAAAATAGTCTCATTCTTCTTCATTTTTCAGAAAACAAGCCTGAAATAATGTCTAAAGACTGTTGTCATCTAGTGGAAGCCATGGGAACTGCAATCTGGGTCCTAACCCATTAGATACTGTATAGGCATTCAATTGAAAATACCCACATCAAAAAAATCCCACTTCCTGGATGGATTTTCCTCAGGTTTTCGCCTGCCATATCAGTTCTGTTATACTCACAGACATTATTTTAACAGTTTTGCAAACTTTAGAGTGTTTTCCATCCAAATCTATGCATATCCTAGCTTCTGGGCCTGAGTAACAGGCTGTTTACTTTGGGTACGCTTCTCATCCAGATGTCAAAATACTGCCCCCATGCCATAAGAAGTTAAGAAACTGTTAGTTTCAACCTTTGATTCAGTGTCATTTTGATTATGTCTACTCTGCTTGGTATAGTGGGCTATCAAAAAAAGCTGGAAAAGACAATTCAGGTCATGCAAAAATAATGTTCAGGTATATCCTGAATGTCCCCCCCTAGGACCCACATAGGGGTACAGGAGTTACACGAGATGGGCTTGTTGCCTTTAGTCTAGAGTGGACCTTTAAACTTAATCATATGTTTGACATCTTAAATGATAGTGTCCCAGGTTATATGAAAAAACACATTGATATGGTCTATAACCAACACAGTTACAATACCAGAGCTAGTGTTATGTCTTGTAAAATCCCAAGAGTAAACAGTATTGCATGGGAGCACGTTTTTCTGTACAGGCATTTGTCTATGGAATAGCATCCCCTGGGAGATCAAGCAAGTAGAAATAGCTTTAAAAAAGCAGGCAAAGGTGTTAATTGTGACAAGGTTGTCAAAGTAAGAGAAACAACTCCACTGCCCCTTGTGCCCCCTACTGCTGGTCAAGTGTATTTATTTGAATGATAGGTATATAATAATAATAATAATAATAATATATGCCATTTAGCAGATGCTTTTATCCAAAGCGACTTACAGTCATGTGTGCATACATTCTACGAAATGAATAGATTGTTTTCATGTGAAATGAATATGCCTACCTCCTCATGCCTTTTGCACACAATGTATATAGACTCTTTCTTTCTTTTTCTACTGTGTTATTGATTTGTTTATTGTTTACTCCATGTGTAACTCTGTGTTGTTGTCTGTTCACACTGCTATGCTTTATCTTGGCCAGGTCGCAGTTGTAAATGAGAACTTGATCTGAACTAGCCTATCTGGTTAAATAAAGGTGAAGTTAAAAAAAATATGGTTGATTTAAGGTTAGGGAAACGTGCAGTGAATAATGTATTTATGGTTGTTTGTAAAATTGAGGACCACTTTGGAAACCGGCGTTTTAATTAATGCAGTCAAGTGATATGATATACTCTGGGTCCACATTGTATCATTTATTGTATATGTCTGTTACCCAAAATAAATTAAATTCGACGTCTAGAAACCCAAAGGTTGACTTTGAATCTCATCACGGAGAACTTTAGCATTTTAGTCAATTAGCAGCTTTAACTACTTACTACTTTTTAAGTTACTTTGCCACTACTTAGCATGTTAGCTAACCCTAACTCTTTTAGCTAACCCAAGCCTTAACCCTTTAATCTAATTGATAAACTTAACCTTAACCCTAACTCCAACCTAGCTAATGTTAGCCACCTAGCTAGAATTCATAATTTATCATACATTTAGCAAATTACAAATCATTGTACGTTTTGCAAACTCCTAACATATAATATGAATTGTAATTTATAACATATCATAAGAAATGGGTGATGGACATCCACAAATGAATACATACCCTACCAAATGGAGTGTCCCAGATTTACATACAGAATAATACAAAATACTCAGACCAGTTTGGCGGGCCGGTGGGTTTAGGGTCATGAAATATTATTGTGTGGATGAAGAGAGTGCTGGGCGGGATGAATAACGAGAAAACAATACATGAAAAAAATATATCAAATGTATAATTGTTGTGCAATTTATATCCATCATTTTGGTTTTTCTTTCATTATTTTTAGGCTATCTAGCATTACTGCATAAGCTTTAGGGCCTAACTTTACATGTGCCAAATAGCCTACATGCCAATCGCTAAACATTTACATTTTTTTACATTTAAGTCATTTAGCAGACGCTCTTATCCAGAGCGACTTACCTTATGACATCCAGTGGAACAGCCACTTTACAATAGTGCATCTACATATTTTAAGGGGGGGGGGTGAGAAGGATTACTTTATCCTATCCTAGGTATTCCTTAAAGAGGTGGGGTTTCAGGTGTCTCCGGAAGGTGGTGATTGACTCCGCTGTCCTGGCGTCGTGAGGGAGTTTGTTCCACCATTGGGGAGCCAGAGCAGCGAACAGTTTTGACTGGGCTGAGCGGGAACTGTACTTCCTCAGTGGTAGGGAGGCGAGCAGGCCAGAGGTGGATGAACGCAGTGCCCTTATTTGGGTGTAGGGCCTGATCAGAGCCTGGAGGTACTGAGGTGCCGTTCCCCTCACAGCTCCGTAGGCAAGCACCATGGTCTTGTAGCGGATGCGAGCTTCAACTGGAAGCCAGTGGAGAGAGCGGAGGAGCGGGGTGACGTGAGAGAACTTGGGAAGGTTGAACACCAGACGGGCTGCGGCGTTCTGGATGAGTTGTAGGGGTTTAATGGCACAGGCAGGGAGCCCAGCCAACAGCGAGTTGCAGTAATCCAGACGGGAGATGACAAGTGCCTGGATTAGGACCTGTGCCGCTTCCTGTGTGAGGCAGGGTCGTACTCTGCGGATGTTGTAGAGCATGAACCTACAGGAACGGGCCACCGCCTTGATGTTAGTTGAGAACGACAGGGTGTTGTCCAGGATCACGCCAAGGTTCTTAGCGCTCTGGGAGGAGGACACAATGGAGTTGTCAACCGTGATGGCGAGATCATGGAACGGGCAGTCCTTCCCCGGGAGGAAGAGCAGCTCCATCTTGCCGAAGTTCAGCTTGAGGTGGTGATCCGTCATCCACACTGATATGTCTGCCAGACATGCAGAGATGCAATTCGCCACCTGGTCATCAGAAGGGGGAAAGGAGAAGATTAATTGTGTGTCGTCTGCATAGCAATGATAGGAGAGACCATGTGAGGTTATGACAGAGCCAAGTGACTTGGTGTATAGCGAGAATAGGAGAGGGCCTAGAACAGAGCCCTGGGGGACACCAGTGGTGAGAGCGCATGGTGAGGAGACAGATTCTCGCCACGCCACCTGGTAGGAGCGACCTGTCAGGTAGGACGCAATCCAAGCGTGGGCCACGCCGGAGATGCCCAACTCGGAGAGGGTGGAGAGGAGGATCTGATGGTTCACAGTATCGAAGGCAGCCGATAGGTCTAGAAGGATGAGAGCAGAGGAGAGAGAGTTAGCTTTAGCGGTGCGGAGCGCCTCCGTGATACAGAGAAGAGCAGTCTCAGTTGAATGACTAGTCTTGAAACCTGACTGATTTGGATCAAGAAGGTCATTCTGAGAGAGATAGCGGGAGAGCTGACCAAGGACGGCACGTTCAAGAGTTTTGGAGAGAAAAGAAAGAAGGGATACTGGTCTGTAGTTGTTGACATCGGAGGGATCGAGTGTAGGTTTTTTCAGAAGGGGTGCAACTCTCGCTCTCTTGAAGACAGAAGGGACGTAGCCAGCGGTCAGGGATGAGTTGATGAGCGAGGTGAGGTAAGGGAGAAGGTCTCCGGAAATGGTCTGGAGAAGAGAGGAGGGGATAGGGTCAAGCGGGCAGGTTGTTGGGCGGCCGGCCGTCACAAGACGCGAGATTTCATCTGGAGAGAGAGGGGAGAAAGAGGTCAGAGCACAGGGTAGGGCACTGTGAGCAGAACCAGCGGTGTCGTTTGACTTAGCAAACGAGGATCGGATGTCGTCGACCTTCTTTTCAAAATGGTTGACGAAGTCATCTGCAGAGAGGGAGGAGGGGGGGGGGGGAGGAGGATTCAGGAGGGAGGAGAAGGTGGCAAAGAGCTTCCTAGGGTTAGAGGCAGATGCTTGGAATTTAGAGTGGTAGAAAGTGGCTTTAGCAGCAGAGACAGAGGAGGAAAATGTAGAGAGGAGGGAGTGAAAGGATGCCAGGTCCGCAGGGAGGCGAGTTTTCCTCCATTTCCGCTCGGCTGCCCGGAGCCCTGTTCTGTGAGCTCGCAATGAGTCGTCAAGCCACGGAGTGGGAGGGGAGGACCGAGCCGGCCTGGAAGATAGGGGACATAGAGAGTCAAAGGATGCAGAAAGGGAGGAGAGGAGGGTTGAGGAGGCAGAATCAGGAGATAGGTTGGAGAAGGTTTGAGCAGAGGGAAGAGATGATAGGATGGAAGAGGAGAGAGTAGCGGGGGAGAGAGAGCGAAGGTTGGGATGGCGCGATACCATCCGAGTAGGGGCAGTGTGGGAAGTGTTGGATGAGAGCGAGAGGGAAAAGGATACAAGGTAGTGGTCGGAGACTTGGAGGGGAGTTGCAATGAGGTTAGTGGAAAAACAGCATCTAGTAAAGATGAGGTCGAGCGTATTGCCTGCCTTGTGAGTAGGGGGGGAAGGTGAGAGGGTGAGGTCAAAAGAGGAGAGGAGTGGAAAGAAGGAGGCAGAGAGGAATGAGTCAAAGGTAGATGTGGGGAGGTTAAAGTCGCCCAGAACTGTGAGAGGTGAGCCATCCTCAGGAAAAACGCTTTTAGGAACCGTCAGAAAAAGTTAACCTTGATCCAATGAAGCAAAAAGGACAATGTTTGAGTTTAATTCAGTAAGGGAAAAGCTGTGAAATAGAGAGTTGAAAATAAAGAAAAGGGAGGGCCAGAAAAGTAAGGTTTGGGAAAGATTTGGCGTAATGGAAATAGAGGATGATAGCAATGCCTATGTTACAGTATGTGTGATGATTGTGAGGCGCTATACACATTCGACTGTCACAAGATTGGGACTTCAAATAGGCCTAAGGCACGCCACGGTAGCTTTAGCCTACTGTTCAAATAGGTTAAATGGAAACTGACATCTGAACACTGACTGCATGTCTATAACCTATCCTTAATATTAATTCCTGCAGAATTAACTATTTCTTGCAGTAAAATGATACACCAAATGTAAAAAATTTGACTCGGAATAAGAATGTGCAGTTAGCACCTCTAAAGATGTATATATCTTTATCAGCATCATAAAAGCTAATAGTATTTTAACCACATAGGATTTCAGTTGGGCCTAGATGCATATTTTATTAGAAACATGTCATTTTCACGGCTTACTGTTTCATATTATTTTGTTGTTATTTATTGCATTTTCTCCCTGGTTCCTAAATGTCTTTGCTCCATGAAAGAAGCAGAGATGACAAAGTTTTTTCTGATGTTAACTAAATTGAAGCATTCATTCATATCATTTATGACACTATTCTGGTAGGCAAGGGTTTATTAGTCTCCTACACTCTACAAATTAGGGGTTCAACAAATGTTCTTCTAAGATCTAAGGTCCTCAACGTTCTTGTCACTGAAAATAGCCCCAAAAAGGTTCTTCCAAGAACACCATAGGAGGTGAGATTCATTGAGGAACTGCCTTAGTTGGTGGGGGTTCTTGCAGGACACTAACTGCACAACTGAAATTTTGGAATTGAAATTGAAAGGACAGCAGGTGTAGGCACTTAACTGAAACAATTGAATATCTCAATTTAAGTGAATGCACCGGCTGTCCTTTCAAATTCAAATCCAAAAATGTTCAGTTGGGCGGTCCTGTAAGAACCCCCACCAACTAAGGCGCAACACAATTCAACAGATGTATTTGGCATGCTGACTGCAGGAATGTCCACCAGAGCTGTTGCCAGATAATTGAATGTCGTTTTAGAGAATTTGGCAGTACGGCCAACCGGCCTCACAATCTGCAGACCGTGTTCAAACACGCCAGCCCATGACCTCCACATCCAACATCTTCACCTGCAAGATCATCTGAGACCAGCCACCTGGATAGCTGATGAAACTGAGGAGTATTTCTGTCTGTAATAAAGCCTGTTTGTGGGGGAAAACTCATTCTGATAGGCCCACCCACTGCGGAGCAAGGCCCAGCCTATGTCCTCCCAGGCCCACCCATGGCTGCGTCCCTGCACAGTCATGTGGATGTATTTCAAGGCCTACCTTCAAACTCAGTGCCTCTTTGATTGACATCATGGGAAAATCTAAATAAATCAGCCAAGACCTCAACAAAAAAATTGTGGACCTCCACAAGTCTGGTTCATCCTTCGGAGCAATTTCCAAACGCCTGAAGGTACCACATTCCTCTGTACAAACAATAGCACGGAAGTATAAACACCATGGGACCACGTAGCCATCATACTACTCAGGAAGGAGACGCATTCTGTCTCCTAGAGATTTACGTACTTTGGTGCGAAAAGTGCAAATCAATCCCAGAACAACAGCAAAGGACCTTGTGAAGATGCTGGAGGAAACAGGTACCAAAGTATCTATATCCACAGTAAAACAAGTCCTATTAACGACATAACCCGAAAGGCCGCTCAGCAAGAAAAAGCCACTGCTCTAAAACCGCCATAAAAAAGCCAGACTATGGTTTGTATCTGCACATGGGGACAAGGATCATACTTTTTAGAGAAATGTTCTTTGGTCTGATGACACAAAAATATCACTGTTTGGCCATAATGACCATTATCATGTTTGGGGGGAAAAGGGTGAAGCTTGCAAGCCGAAGAACACCATCCCAACCGTGAAGCACGGGGGTGGCAGCATCATGTTGTGAGGGTGCTTTGCTGCAGGAGGGACTGGTGCACTTCACAAAATAGATGGCATCATGAGGAAGGAAAATTATGTGGATATATTGAAGCAACATCTCAAGACATTAGTCAGGAAGTTAAAGTTTGGTCGCAAACTTCCAAATGGACAATGACCCCAAGCATACTTCCAAAGTTGTGGCAAAATGGCATAAGGACAGCAAAGTCAATGTATTGGAGTGGCATCACAAAGCCCTGACCTCAGTCCTATAGAATATGTGGCCAGAACTGAAAAAGGGTGTGCTAGCAAGGAGGCCTACAAAACTGACTCAGTTACGCCAGCTCTGTCAGGAGGAATGGGCCAAAATTTCCCCCAACTTACTGTGGGAAGCTTGTGGAAGTCTACTTGCAACTTTTGACCCAAGTTAAACCATTTAAAGGCAATGCTACCAAATACTAATTGAGTGTATGTAAACTTCTGACCCACTGGGAATGTGATGAAATAAATAAAAATAGGAAAAATAAATCATTCTCTATTATTATTCTGACATTTCACATTCTTAAAATAAAAGGTTTACCCTAAGACAGGGAATTTTTATTAGGTTTAAATGTCAGGAATTGTGAAAAACGGAGTTTCAATGTATTTGGCTGAGGTGTATGTAAACTTCAACTGTATTTTTGTTCATTATATAAGCAGAAACATATCTAAATTAGGCCCCCTTGTCCCAAAAAAATCTGATGTCTCTGAATGTAGCCTACAGCACAATTTCTATAAGCCAGCAGCATACCATCCTGCATCCTACTGCTGGCTTGCTTTTGAAGCTAAGCAGGGTTGGTCCTGGATGTGAGACCAAATGCTGCTGGAAGTGGTGGTGGCCAGTAGGAGGCACCCTTTCCACTGGTCAACAAAAATAATAACATATAAATATCCCATTCCCCCAGGCCTGCGATTGGGGACATTGCCCTATGTAGGATGCCGTCTTTGTCTCTATTTTTGGGAATGTTAAACAGGTGTCTTGACTCTCTGTGGTCACTAAAGATCCCATGACACTTACCATAAGAGTAGGAGTGTTAACCCCGGTTTCCTGGCAAAATTCCCAATCTGGCCCTCTAACCATCACGGTTACCTAATCATCCCCCTCCTCTCCCCTGTATCTATTCCCCAGGTTGTTGCAGTAAATGAGAATGTGTTCTTCGTCAACTTATCTGGTAAAATAAAATGTAAAAAATATTTGCGGGTTGGTGTAAGCCTCAGATTTTCACTTTATCACATATAGTCAGGCTTGCGGCAGCAGTGTGCATTCATGGATGCCAAGGGGAGGCAGGCTTCCCCAAATATTTCACCAATAAAAATGATGAAATAATTAATTTTGTCTGTGTGGCTGAATCTCACAGGAGAAATCATCAGAGCGCCCCTGTCTGTGTAGGCCAAAATGTGATGCTGTCTGGAACAAAAGATTATGACATGTTTCCACCGTAGCGCTTGATAGATTCCAGCAAGCATTTGGCCTCCCTTTATATAAAAAAATCTAATAATTTGACAATTAGAGTTGACCTGTGCCCAACTGTGGGTCGTCCTGGAGCAGTAAAACAACGTTATGGATTTGGCTTCACACCAATCAAATCACATCTTTGAGCAAATGTCATTATTGTCAGAAAAACATGTCCATTTCTGATCTGCTTGTGTTGATGTTCTGCGTCGCTAGCTTGCTGAAATGGTCCCTTTCCTAAAACCTTGGATGGAGATGGGGATTTGGACTTGTGGTTTTGACTTAATTCTCTGTACATAAGAATGATTATGATGGCGATTCTGATCCAACCATAAATTCATATATTGTTCGAATGGCCTGAGACAAAGTTTGATATGTAGCTGTCATGACGTTGAACTGGGTTATAGGTTTATGACAGTCATAAATACCTCTTCCCCCCTTTTTCCTCTCTCTACCCTACTGAGGTTACATTTAAAAAAAACTTGGTTAATATAGAGATTCTGGGAACATCAGTAGGTGGGGGGAAATTAACTATATTCTGGTAATCCGAACAATTGAACATATGCGGTGGTACTCTACAGTGGAAAGTCTACACATCAGAGTTATCGGATTCACATGGAATTGCTGTTCAATTTAAATGTTTGAATACAAAATTATTTCTGACAGGATGAAATGTGATTTTAGCTTCTAAAATGTGAGATGTGGGTTTCATAAGTTAGGGCTGCTCACTCAGTGGCCCGCCCACGTGAAGAGACAGATGTTGTAAACTATGAAACACACCCCTTTCTCCCTTCCTATATAAAGCCTTGACGACAACATAACTTTCTGTTTTGGGAATGTAGGACGACGGTCCTATGTCAGAATGGTTCAGATAATAACTACAGAACGAAGCCAACATTAGCGTGAGCGTTGGTTGCGAATGGTATGAACTTTGAAATGTATTCATTACTTGTTTACTACGAGCCAGCGGGACATGCAGGAAAATGGCGGACGGAAGACAGGGTGGTGCGGCAGGTGCTGCTTCTCATTCGAATGCTGTAATTTTATCTAAACCATCAGGTGTACGCCGACCCCAGCTAAGTAACTCACGCAAAGAGTTAAAGCGCAATTATGTGTTTTATCTCCAGTACTCTGCCATGATTGTCAGTTATGTAGCTGCTCTACTGATAATCTCAGTGCGTCCTTGCTGGGATGACACAATCAGTCTACTACCGGAGAATACCAACACCAAACACATTGGTTCACCGTTCCACGGGAGCGGACAGTACACAGCATACCATAATGTTCTGAATAATGGCCAAGTCTACCTCGCTCCTTATTATACTGAACCGCTTAGGCGTAACAAACACAAGTCCAACATTTATCGGAAACTGTTAAACTACCTGTTCACTACCCTCCTGCTCTCCGGGGATGTACAACTCAATCCTGGGCCCAATATCACCGAGCCAGTGATACGCACCGGAGTGGAGAGCGGTGGAAGGCCTCGTCCACTGGTCGTCGCCGCTGTGGAAGTGGGTGAGTGCTATGGTCCTATGGTTTCTCTCGACTCACCCGGCTCCAGGATAGATTTTGACTCTTCAAACATACCAGAGTCGCTATATGCGATCCCTGACTCTGCTTCTGGTACGCAAGCTATTTTAATTAGTTCCCCGCATCCAGTGCAGGCGGGAGGGATTGTTAATTGCGCCACCGAACTGCCCCTAATCAAAACGAAACAAAACGGCCTAAACCCAGCCGTCAGAAAACACAGAAAATTGTACTTTTTTCAATGTGTCAATCACTCTCGAGTCATCTGGGACCCACGAGCTAAGCCCAAGGGACTACTAGGGGGGCACTTGAACATTCGTAGTGTCATTCCAAAAAGTGATCAAATTCAACATCTACTCACAGACTCCAACCTTGACTTTCTCTGCCTCTCAGAGACATGGCTCCATAAACACTCTCCATATGCTGCTTTGATTGTGCCTGGCTACAATGTTTTCAGGAGAGACAGGATTGAAGGAAGAGGAGGGGGTGTGATGATTTACATTAAAGAACATATCCGATGTAAACAAATTGAGTGGTCATGTGATAATGAACTAGAATGTATCGGCCTGAACGTTACACTGTCTCCCCAAATGTCTTTTACCCTCATTGGAATGTATAGGCCACCTTCCACCAAAAGTGTGTTTTTTGATCAGTTTAATACCATGCTTAGGGAATGTGATTTTGGGAAAGAGGTCATCTTAATGGGAGATTTTAACATTAATTATGAAGACAAGTGTTGTAGGAAAACGCTCAAACGGATCACTAATACCTTTGACCTTACACAGCTAGTTAAAGGGCCAACCAGGGTGACTTGTTGCTCTAAAACACAGATTGATTTGGTGTTCAGTAATAAACCAGAGAGAGTGACTAAATCATTCAATATGGTTACTGGGCTGTCTGATCATAATCTGACACTTATAGCCAGAAAGCTGTCTAAGAGCAGGTTTAACCTCTACTTTTAGAAAGCCGGATCAACTCAGAATACCTAAGAGTGAATTAAACTATTTTGAAAAAGCAATTAAGGGAATAAACTGGAATGATCTCTTGTCCTATACAGACGTGGAAGCTGATAGTCAGGTTTTTCTATCCACAATCCAGACTACAATAAATGGCTTCCTAAAGAAAATCAAATCCAAACCTGGCCAAAAGAGCACTCTTCCTTGGCTAAATGGAGAAATCTGGAAATTGATGAAAGAACGAGATTATGCTCTAAAAATAGCCCTAAAATCTAAATTAGAGCATGGCAGACGTAGGTTTACCATGTTGAGAAATAAGGTGATAAAAGAAATCAGACAGGCCAAGGCAAACTTTTTTATTAACATAATTGGTGAAGCAAAGGGAAATTCTAAATTGATATGGGAGAATTTTAAAAAGTTAACAGGGAAAGACCATAGTAACACTGCAAAAAGACTAGAAATCATGGTGAATAACAATCTAACACAGGATGCAGTTGAAATAGCAACAGCCTTCAATTCCTACTTTATTGACTCTGTCAGGTTACTGACACAGAACCCCTCCACTGATTTCTTGGGCTCAGTGCTAGTGAATGACACTCAACCTGTCTTCATCATAAGGGAGGTTTCTGAGTCAAAGGTGAACAAGGTGATTAGCTCACTAAAGAACTCTAAAGCCAAAGATGTGTTTGGGATGGACTCTACCTTTCTTAAAAACTACAAAGAGTCACTCATTGGCCCCATTACTAAGGTCACCAACACATCTATTGGTCTCGGTGTGTTTCCAAGGGTATGGAAGTCGGCCATAATAACGGCCATCTTTAAATCAGGCGACTGACGTGAGTAACTACAGGCCCATTAGTATACTACCTGTGGTGTCAAAGGTTGTTGAAAAGTGTGTAGCAGAACAACTGATTGCCCACCTCAACAACAGCCCCTTCACATTACACTCCATGCAGTTTGGCTTCAGAGCGAAACACTCCACAGAAACGGCCAACTGCTTTCTTCTGGAAAATGTGAAGTCCAAGATGGACAAAGGGGGTGCTGTTGGGGCTGTGTTTCTGGACCTAAGGAAGGCTTTTGATACTGTTAACCATGAGATTCTCATCACAAAATTGTCCAAGTTCAACTTTTCCCCTGATGCCTTGAGATGGATGAAATCATACCTTGAAGGCAGAACTCAGTGTGTCAGAGTGAGCAATGAGCGGTCGCCCACTCGTAGCTATGATGTGGGCGTGCCCCAAGGGTCAATACTGGGGCCCCTCCTGTTCAGCCTGTACATTAATGATCTGCCTTCTGTCTGTATTGGGTCTGAAGTTCAAATGTATGCAGATGATACAGTGATATATGTGCATGCAAAGAGCAAACAACAAGCTGCACAAGAACTCACTACTGTAATGGTCCAGGTTACAAAGTGGCTCAGTGACTCGTGTTTGCATCTCAATGTGAAAAAAACTGTTTGCATGTTCTTCACAAAGAGGGCAACAGATGCTACTGAGCCAGATGTCTATGTGTCAGGGGAGAAGCTCCAGGTGGTATCCGATTTTAAGTACCTTGGCATCATACTTGATTCCAACCTCTCTTTTAAAAAGCATGTGAAAAAGGTAATTCAAATAACCAAATTTAACCTAGCTAATTTCCGATTTATACGAAATTGTTTGACTACAGAGGTAGCAAAACTGTACTTCAATTCTATGATACTCCCCCACTTAACATACTGCTTGACTAGTTGGGCCCAAGCTTGCTGTACAACATTAAAACCTATTCAGTCTGTCTACAAACAGGCTCTCAAAGTGCTTGATAGGACACCCAATAGCCATCATCATTGTCACATCCTTAGAAAGCATGAGCTCTTGAGTTGGGAAAATCTTGTGCAATACACCGACGCATGTCTTGTATTCAAGATCCTTAATGGCCTGGCTCCCCCTCCACTCAATATTTTTGTTAAACAGAAAACCCAGACATGTGGCAGCAGATCCACAAGGTCTGCCATGAGAGGTGACTGTATAGTTCCCCTAAGGAAAAGCACCTTTAGTAAATCTGCATTCTCTGTGAGAGCTTCCCATGTCTGGAATACACTGCCATCAGACACACATAACTGCACCACATATCACACTTTCACAAAATGCTTGAAGACCTGGCTAAAGGTCAATCAGATTTGTGAACATGGTCCCTAGCTGTGTGTTGCCACTTTCCATGTTGTCTGTAGCTTGTGAGGTGTGGGAACACTTTGTTGCTTTTATGAATTTTGTTTTGCTGCTTGTTGTTCTATGTTGCTCTGTCTGTATGCTATGTCTTGCTTGTCCTATGTTGCTATGTCTTGCTTGTTCTATGGTGCTATTGTCTATATTGTAATTGTTTTTAATAACCTTCCCAGGGACTGCGGTTGAAAATTAGCCGGCTGGCTAAAACCGGCACTTTTACTGAAACGTTGATTAATGTGCACTGTCCCTGTAAAAATAAAATAAACTAAACTAAACTACAGACGTAATATCTCCTAGCCGTTGTGTTAGCAACCGCAGGTGCAAACGCAGGTTAGGAAGGAACAGACAGAGTATCCCGTCTACCACACAACGACGTTACTACAACGTATACAAATGACCACCAGAGACATTCTTCAAAGGACAAAGGACTCGGTATGGCAACCCGGCCTTCCATCTACCACCAACCTACCGAAGCTCAGAGTAAATATTTATTGCATTTTCCTTTTCCAAATGGGCGGTAATTTAGAATGCATAAGATACTGTATTTACGATAGCACAACTTTTTCCCTTTGTTCCTCGGTCTCCCGCCTTTTACTCAACCCAGACCCCTTTCCTTTGTGAAACAAGCTGTCAAATCTGTTCCGCCCGCTAGGGACGTTTTCCTTCATGACGTAATTTGTAATCAAGTTATGATTAATTGTGTGTATGTGTGATTCGTTAGGTATTTAGTAAATAAATCATTCAACCCAATTTTGTATTGCTGATTCAACTGCAGATAAAAGGATTTACAACTTCAGATGAGACTGAATTAAGGTGACGATTGATATGGACGGCTATTGATGTAAAATATTACTAGGTCTTTAAGAGTTTATTCGAAAGATAACAGCTCCATAAATATTATTTTGTGGTGCCCGACTCTCTAGTTAAATTATTTTATAGAATAGCAGGTCCTTCTGTAGCTCAGTTGGTAGAGCATGGCGCTTGTAATGCTAGGGTAGTGGGTTCGATCCCCGGGACGTAGAATGTATGCACACATGACTGTAAGTCGCTTTGGATAAAAGCGTCTGCTAAATGGCATATATTATTATATTATTATATTATATCACTTAATCCGGCATAGCCAAAGACACGACATAGCCTAGGAGGCTCACGTTAACTAGCTAGCCAATTTAGCTGGTTCATTGTTGCCCATATGAGGAAGTTAGCCTACCAAGGTAAAATGCTTCTTGCTAGCCTATGAAAACAAAAACAAAGCGTACAAAGCCATATATTGTTTTGCCAACATGAGAGAAGGATGGCATTGGTGTTCAAGTAGTCTACAAGTAGGGTGAGTCCCCAATTTATAACAAAAGGTTTTTGGTATCTTTAAGTTTGTTTTCAGAGTATTAAACTAAGCATATATAGCCTTGTTGATTTGATGATGTTTTAAATGTTGAAGTTGAAATTGTCCTGGAATAGCGGAGGCAGTACTCCAATTGTCTTTGTGCTGACTTGTGATAACTGTGGTTTAAAATCAGTAGTTGTTTAGTAAACTGTCAAACATGAACTTGCTTGAACATGCTGCAGGTTATATAACTGTTTGTTACATGCAATATTTGCTTTGTTGTTGCTCTCCGGATGTTGCTCTCCGGTTTTGTGATGAAACAAACTTATGTATAGTTGAATTTATTCCGCCACTGTGTGATTTGTCTTTTTATTGTCACAGCCTTATTGTATATCACAGTGGAGTATGAATGAATAGGTTATAGAGTAAACAACGCAAATATCACAACAAAAGTTGCAATATGGCTTTTTTTATTGGCTTTGCTTCCCCAGCGATTTTAATGAGCAATTGTGGGCAGTTGCAGGTGAAAAAGCAGCTGACCCCGCGCACCACTAATACTGACCCCATTTGAATAAAAATAGAACGTAAGAGAAAGGAAGAAAGAGGGACACAGTAAGAGAAACCAAAAGGTGGAAAAGGTTGCAAAGAAACCAGAGACAAAGGAAGCCTTCATAAATTATTTATAAGGTCTACATGCTTCAGATATCATTAATAAGCATAAAAAGAGTGGGAAAAGGTTTTTGGCCCATATGGAAAAGCATCAGATGTAATGACATTTTAGGCTACATCACCTTCTACTATGACCTTGTTTATGCATGATTTGTGAAGCATCTACACTGAACAAAAATATAAAATGCAACATGCTAAGTTTTGGTCCCATGTTTCATGAGCTGGAATAAAAGATCCCAGAAATGTTCAATACACACAAAAACCTTATTTCTCTCAAATTTTGTGCACAAATTTGTTTGCATCCATGTTAGTCAGCATTTATACTTTGCCAAGATAATCCATCTATCTGACAGGTGTGGCATATCAAGAAGCTGATTAAACAACATGATCAATACACATGTGCACCTTGTGCTGGGGACAATAAAGGCCACTAAAATGTGCAGTTGTCACACAACCCAATGCCACAGATGTCTCAAGTTGAGGGAGCGTGCAATCGGCATACTGACTGTAGGAATGTTCACCAGAGCTGTTGCCAGAGAATTTAATGTTAATTTCTCTACCATAAGCCACCTCCAACGTCATTTTAGAGAATTTGGCAGTATGTCCAACAGGCGGCACAACCTCAGACTACAAGTAAGGTGTTGTGTGGGCGTGCCGTATGATGATGTCAATGTTTTGAACATCGTATCCCATGGTGGCGGTGGGGTTATGGTATGAGCATGCATAAGCTACGCACAACGAACACAATTGCATTTTATGGAAGGACATTTGAATGCAGAGAGATACCCTGACGAAACACTGAGGCCCATTGTCGTGCCATTCATCCGCCCCATCACCTCATGTTTCAGCATGAAAATGCATGGCCCCATGTCGCAAGGATCTGTACCCAATTCCTGAAAGCTGAAAATGTCCCAGTTCTTCTATGGCCTTCTTCCTCACCAGACAGGTCACCCATTGAGCATGTTTGGGATGCTCTGGATTGACGTGTACGACAGCGTGTTTCCATTTCCCACCAATATCCAGCAACTTTGCACAGCCATTGAAGAGGAGTAGGACAACATTCCACAGGACACAATCAACAGCCTGATCAACTCTATGCGAATCCATGAGGCAAATGGTGGTCATACAAGAAACTGACTGGTTTTCTGATCCAAGCCCCTACCTTGTTTTTTAAGGTATCTGTGACCAACAGATGCATGTCTTGATTCATAGTCATGTGAAAATCGATAGATTAGGGCCTATTTCATTTATTTCAATTGACTGATTCCGTTATATGAACTGTAAAACTTTGAAATTGTTTTATATTGTTTTACATTTTTGTTCAATATACAGTACCAGTCAAACGCTGACACACCTACTCATTCCAGGGTTTTTATTTATTTTGACTATTTCCTACATTGTAGAATAACAGTGAAGACATCAAATCTATGAAATAACACATGGAATCATGTAGTAACCAAAGAAGTGTTAAACAAATGAAAATGAACAAGTGTGCCTTGTTAAAAGTTAACTTGTGGAATTTCTTTCCTTAATTAATGCATTTGAGCCAATCAGTTGTGTTGTGACAAGGTAGGGTTGGTATACAGAACATTGCCCTATTTGTTAAAAGACCAAGTCCATATTATGGCAAGTAAAGCTCAAATAAACAAAGGGAAATGACAGTCCATCCTTACTTTAAGACATGAAGGTCAGTCAATACGGAACATTTTAAGAACTTTAAAAGTTTATTTGAGTGCAGTCGCAAAAACCATCAAGCGCTATGATGAAACTGGCTATCATGAGGATGCCACAGGAAAGGAAGACCCAGAGTTACCTCTGCTGCAGAGGATAAGTTCATTAGAGTTACCAGCCTCATAAATTGCAGCCCAAATAAATGCTTCACTTAGTTCAAGTAACAGACATCTCAACATCAACTGTTCAGAGGAGACTACTTCACTGAACCACCACTAAAGTACACCAATAACAAGAAGAGACTTGCTTGGGCCAAGAAACACAAGCAATGGACATTAGACCAGTGTAAATCTGTCCTTTGGTCTGATGAGTCCAAATCTGAGATTTTTGGTTCCAACCACCATGTCTTTGTGAGATGCAGAGTAGGTGAACGGAGGATCTCTTCATCTGGTTCCCACTGTGAAGCATGGAGGAGGAGTTGTGATGGTGCTTTGCTGGTGACATTGTCTGTGATTTATTTAGATTTCATGGCACACTTAACCAGCATGGCTACCAAAGCATTCTGCAGCAATATGCCATACCATCTGGTTTGCGCTTACTGGGACTATCATTTGTTTTTTAACAGGACAATGACCCAAAACACACCTCCAGGCTGTGTAAGGGCTATTTGACCAAGAAGGAGATTGATGCAGTGCTGCATCAGATGACCTGGCCTCCACAATCACCCAACCCAACTGATATGATTTGGACCACAGAGTGAAGGAAAAGCAGCCAACAAGTGCTCAGCATATGTGGGAACTCCTTCAAGACTGTTGGAAAAGCATTCCTCATGAAGCTGGTTGAGAGAATGCCAAGACTGTGCAAAGCTGTCATCAAGATTACTTTAAAGATTTTATAAAACATATTGATTTAACACTTTTTGGGTAACTACATGATCCAATATGTGTTATTTCATAGTTAAGTCTTCACTATTATTCTGCAATGTAGAAAATAGTAATAAATAAATAAAAACCCTGGAATGAGTAGGTGTCTCCAAACTTTTGACTGGTACTGTATATAGGGCTCATGAAGACAATGAATGCTCTATGAAGCCTTTAAGTTGATGTCCATTTCAATTGGATTCAATTAAATGTGCTCAGCACCTTTTGACAGACAGGTCAACAGTCATGGCCATGGGTCCCATACATGCATTATAGAATGCACAGTACAAAACTACACCCTGTTGTCCTTCACTGATATCAAACACACATTATACCATGGCACTGGACCAGGATACTGTCCCTGGGGCTCCAGCAGGCATAGATTGGACAGTGGCAGCCAGCCATTCTCCACACCCAGGAGACATAACATCTATTCAACCCCTGTAGTGATTTTTCCACTAGCGGGTCAACCACATTGCCGCCCACGTGCCCTAATACTGATACCAGGCATCAATGATTTCCCTGTAGGGTGCCAAGTCAGTATGAGTCACGGGTTAGAGGACAAATCTCAATACACCAACAAAGCACCGCATTGAGCATATAAATTCAGTGAGCGTTCGGAGACAGCTCTGTGCAAGTTGTGTAACTTTGATTAGAAATGTGTGTGTGGAGAGGTGGAGACCTTCCCCTGTTTTGCCTTTCTATGCTAATTTATGGCATTTCTACACTAGTTTCTACATGTCTACACGATTCCCCTGTTCCTATAGTGGAAATGATGCCTACTATTGATATGATGAAATATGATATGACTAACTAGACGAATTGACTGCTATGTGTGACATCATATGGAATTAAGATGTTCATGATGACAATAATTCCAAGTGCTTACGCTGTCTCACAATACCAAACTCTGATAAACCAACTCAAATGTTGCTATCTGAGATATACAAACACAGCGAGACTGAATCCTGAGGAATACTTAAATATAATATGCTTAAATATAATATACACTACCGTTTAAAAGTCTGGGGTCACAACTTCCTTGTTTTTTAAAGAAAGAAAAATTAGCTTTTGTCCATTAAAATAACATCAAATTGGTCAGAAATACAGTGTATACATTAATGTTAGAAATGACTATTGTAGCTGGAAACGGCAGATTTTTTATGGAATATCTACATAGGCGTACAGAGGCCCATTATCATCAACCATCGCTCCTGTGTTCCAATAGCACGTTGTGTTAGCTAATCCAAGTTTATCATTTTAAAAGGCTAATTGACCATTAGAAAGCCTGTTTGCAATTATGTTAGCACAGCTGAAAGCTGTTGTTCTGATCAAAGAAGCAATAAAACTTCTTTAGACTAGTTGAGTATCTGGAGCATCAGCATTTAAGGGTTCGATTACAGGCTACAATAGTCGTTTACAACAGTAACAATGTCTACACTGTATTGCTGATAAATTTGATTTTATATTAATAGACAAAAAATGTGTTTTTCTTGCAAAAACAAGGACATTTCTAAGTGACCCAAACTTTTGAATGGTAATGTACAAGCCCTTAACCAACAATGCAGTTTTAAGAAAATGGTTTAAAATGGCTGTTTAGAAGCCTCTTGGACCGAGACTTGGCACTCCGGTACCGCTTGCCATGCTGTAGCAGTCTATGACTAGGGTGGCTGGAATCTGACAATTTTTAGTTCCTTCCTCTGACACCACCTGGAATAGAGGTCCTGGATGGCAGGAAGCTTGGCCCCGGTGATGTACTGGGCCGTACGCACTACCCTCTGTAGTGCCTTGCGGTCGGAGGCCGAGCGAGCAGTTGTCATGCCATACCAGGCATACCAGGTTTTCTTCTATTGGATTTTGTCTGTGCTTGGCTCTATAACATTTATTTTTATCCCAAAAAACTCCCTAGTCCTTGCCGATTACAAGCATACCCATAACATGATGCAGCCCCCACCATGCTTGAAAATTTGAAGAGTGGTACTCAGTGATGTGTTCTGTTGGATTTACCACAAACATAGCATTTCATATTCAGGACATGAAGTTATTTTCTTTTTGCAGTTTTACTTTAGGGCCAAACAGGATGCATGTTTTGGAGTATTCGCTACAGGCTTCCTTCTTTTCATTCTGTCATTTAGGTTAGCATTTAGGTCATGTTGTTGATCCATCCTCAGTTCTCTCTTAGTCACCATTTCACCATGGTGAAATCCCTGGGCAGTTTCCTTCCTCTATGGAAGCTGAGTTAGGAAGGACATCTGTATCTTTGCAGTGGCTGGGTGCATTGATACACCATCCAAAGTGTAAATATTAACTTCAAAATGCTCAAAGGGCTATTCAATGTCTTTTTTTTTACCCATCTACCAATAGGTGCCCTTCTTTGCGAGGCATTGGAAAACCTCCCTTGTCGTTATCGTTGAATCTGTGTTTGAAATTCACTGCTCAACTGAGGGACTTTATAGATAATTGTATGTGTGGGGTACAGAGAGGAGGAAGTCATTCAAAAATCATGTTAAACACTACTTGCACACAGAGAGTCCAGGCAACTTATTATGTGACTTGTTAAGCAAATGTTTCCCCCTGAACTTATTTAGGCTTGCCGTATAACAAAGGGGATGACTACTTACTGAATCAAGACATTTCAGCTTGACATTTTTTTAATGAACATAATTCCACTTTGACATTATTGGGCATTGTGTGTAGGCCAGTGACACAAACATTTAATAAACTTGAATTCAGGCTGTAACACAAAATATGGAAAAGGGGTGTGAATACACTGTATACATTTTTATACTATTCTTATGTATACACACACACCACCCTACCTGTGTGACCTTGTCTGTGACGTTCTGTGTGCGCTCCTTCACCTTAGCTGGAGCAAGGAGCTCCACCCTGGAGGCCGGGGGGGACAGCATGTCAGGTTTGAAGGGAGGGGGGGCCCGGTTGGCTGTTCCCCAAGTCTTCATTAGGTCCGAGTCGGACGTGGAGTTCAGCTGGCAAAGCTGGAGGTCTGATGGAGCTCCAATGTTCCCACCAGACAGGTAATTCGGGGCCAATGACAGGAGACAAAGAAAAACAGGCACCCGTGTTTAGTTAAAGAGACAATGACATGAGACCCAATGTGGTTATGTATGCATTTGCTTATTAATATTTTGATGAAGAACCAAAATGTGATTTCTTATCTTGACCCAGAACCAAGTTTGTCTCAAGAGACTAGAATTTATGAATATGCTATAAAAGAGTGACTATTGTTGCAGAATTCAACCTTTCAGCTCCCCTTCTCTTTTCAAAAATCCCCACAAGTTTGGAGTGTTGTGATGCTTATTAAAATCCATATAATTACCTAAATTAAGGTGCATATCTCCCCTCCCCTAATTTGTGGCAGCTAAATGAGGTAATGGGGGGTGTTTCCCCATCACACCATTTTCTTGTTGATGTAGATGCATACCAGAATACACAAACATACCTATTTTCACGGCCTCCGGTCGGAATCATTCAAGGTACGTTGTAGAATGTCAGGGAAATAGCCTTTTAAAAGGCACATTGTCTGTAGCGCCATAACACTCCTTTGAATTAATTCCGACCTCCATTTTAGTAGGGGGAGGAAATGTTTGACTATATTTGACTTGATTTCAGGACTAGAATTCATGTACATTACTATAACAAACATTTGAAAAATGGCTTTTAAAAAGGAAACTTTATTATTATTATGTTGTGAACAAAAGACCTGGGTTCAAATATGTGTGTATTTTAATATCTGGTATTTCAAATCATTTCTGTGTACACATCCCAAAACAAATACTTTTATTTGATTACTTAAATGGTTATTTGTCAAAACCAACTAGTTTGTTCAAATACTTATTTCAAATACTATTTTGAAATACCTGAGTTAAATGCATGGGAGTGTATTTGAGTTACTTGTCTTGTCAAATAAAATATATCTGAATACATACTTCAAAATGTATGTGAAAGTAATTGAGAGTTTTGAAATAGTATTTGAACACAGGTCTGTTGAGCAAGCACAAAATTGATTTTGAATGTATTTTAACACTGACAGAGGGAATGTCTGAAATGGCACCCTATTCCCTACGTATGCTACTTTTGCCCATAAAAAAACATTATACAAGTAAAACAAGTGTACTACATATGGAATAGGTTGCAGGACTTACTGGTGGTGACGTGCACTTCCCCACCCTGGGCTCCCCAATCCGCCCTCATGTCCCTGGGAGAGACAGAAAGGATATCCCCTCAGGATACTAGTTCCACTAAGATGGTCCTCCACAGAATGTTCCAACAAGCAACTGGTTCAGCAACTTGTTCCACCACAAATATAAGCCAGAGACAGTTTTAAAAATATATCTCCTCTGAGAAAATGTCCTCGGTTGGTCTTCCTCTCCTCCAACAAAAACTTTACCGGTATAAAACCAGTTCCCTCAGAAAATGTCTGCCAAAATTGATTTGAGTAAATACTTTGAAGAGATTTCGTCAAAGTGTTTGCCAGTTGTTTTCTGGTTCCTTTTTTGCTCATAATATGCATTAGAATGCTCTCCTTTAAACTGTGCAGATGACAACCTCTCTTAGGGTCATCCCCTCCGGAGTCTGACTCCCACAGGCCAGTGAACTGGGTTAGCGTTAACACGTGGCTATGCCTCTATGCCTCATTCACTAACACAGTGAACTGATCAATGACTACAGCAGAGAGCTGCCGACAACTAAAATCAATCCCAAATCACGGATAACAACAGGAAATGGGCTCAATGTTATTACATTGGACATTCCTGTCACTGCATTCAAAGGACCCTTTCAGTTTTGCTGTAAGTATCACGCAGTCACCGAAAGATGTTGTGATGTGTGGGGAACTCAACCTCAAAAACAGCACGTAAAACACATTTGACTTTTCCTAGAGTGACCCCAACATTAGAAAAAGTGAAACATCGCCTTTGTTCATATTTCCATGAAAGCTGCACACCACCAGGGTACAAAGATTGTCTTAGGGTTATTTTTGACCCTGCAGTTATAAAATCATTTACACACCACAAAAACCACAAAGGCACACACACACAATGAGAAATTGAGATTATGTGTGCTACTTATTGAACTCAGACAAAACTAAAACTTTCTTGTGTATGTGCAGCATCTCATCCTACATGAGGCGCTGTTGCGCCTTCTTCAACACGCTGTCTGTGTGGGTGGACTATTTCAGCTTGTCCGTGATGTGTATGCCGAGGAACTTAACATTTTCCACAGCTCTGCACCCCCCGCAGTAACTGACCCCAAGGCTTTCGACTCTGTCAATCACTGTATTCTTATTGGCAGACTCAACAGTCTTGGTTTCTCTAATGACTGCCTAGCCTGTTTCACTAACTGCTTCTCAGAGTTCAGTGTGTCAAATTGGAGTGCCTGTTGTCCGGACCTCTGGCAGTCTCTATGGGGGTACCACAGAGTTCAATTCTCAGGCCGACTATTTTCTCTGTAAATTTCAATGATGTCGCTCTTGCTGCGGGTGATTATTTGATCCACCTCTACGCAGACAACACCATTCTGCATACATCTGGCCCTTTTTTGGACTCTGTGATAACAAACCTCCAAACGATCTTTAGTGCCATACAACACTCCTTATGTGGCCTCCAACTGCTCTTAAATGCTAGTAAAACAAAATGCATGCTCTTCAACTGATCGCTGCCCGCACCCGCCCGCCCACCTAGCATCACTACTCTGGACGGTTCTGACTTGGAATATTTGGAAAACTACAAATACCTAGGTGTCTGGATAGACTGTAAACTCTCCTTCCAGACTCATATTAAGCATCTCCAATCCAAAATTAAATCTAGAATCGGCTTCCAATTTCGCAACAAAGCCTCCTTCACTCATGCTGCCAAACATACCCTCATAAAACTGACTATCCTGCTGATCCTTGACTTCGGTGATGTCATTTACAAAATAGCCTCCAACACTCTATTCAGCAAATTGAATGCAATCTATCACAGTGCCATCCGTTTTGTCACCAAAGCCCCATATACTACCCACCATTGCGACCTGTCTGCTCTCGTTGGCTGGTCCTCGCTACATATTCCATATTCATGCCCCACCTTATCTCAGCTCACTGATCACCATAGCAACACCTACCCATAGCACGTGCTCCAGAAGGTATATTTCACTGGTCATCCCCAAAGCCAACACCTCATTTGGCTGCCTTTCCTTCCAGTTTTTTGCTGCCAATGAGTTGAACGGATTGCAAAAGTCACTGAAGTTGGAGACTTACAGTTGAAGTCAAAAGTTTAAAAGTTTGGAGTCATTAAAAACTTGTTTTTCAACCACTCCACAAATGTCTTGTTAACAAACTATAGTTTTGGCCAGTCGGTTAGGACACAAGTAATTTTTCCAACAATTGTTTGCAGACAGATTATTTTACTTATCATTCACTGTATCACAATTCAGAAGTTTACATACACTAAGTTGACTGTGACTTTAAACAGCTTGGAAAATTCCAGAAAATGATGTCATGGCTTTAGAAGCTTCTGATAGGCTAATTGACATCATTTGAGTCAATTGGAGGTGTACCTGTGGATGTATTTCAAGTCCTACCTTCAAACTCAGTGCCTCTTTGCTTGACATCATGGGAAAAGCTAAAGAAATCATCCAAGACCTCCAAATGGCTGAAGGTGCCACATTCATCTGTACAAACAATAGTACGCAAGTATAAACACCATGGGACCACGCAGCTGTCATACCGCTCAGGAAGGAGACGCATTCTGTGTCCTAGAGATGAATGTACGTTGGTGCAAGAAGTGCAAATCAATCCCAGAACAACAGCAAAGGACACTGTGAAGATGCTTGAGGAAACAGGTACAAAAGTATCTATATCCATAGGAAAACGAGTCCTATATCGACATCACCTGAAAGGCCGCTCAGCAAGAAAGACGTCACTGCTCCAAAACAGCCATTAAAAAGCCAGACTGCAGTTTGCATCTGCACATGGGGACAAAGATCATACTATTTGTAGAAATGTCCTCTGGTCTGATGAAACAAAATATAACTGTTTGGCCATATTGTCCATCATCATGTTTGGAGGGAAAAGGGTAAGGCTGCAAGCCGAAGATCACCATCCCAACTGTGAAGCATGGGGGTGGCAGCATCATGTTGTGGGGGTGGCAGCATCATGTTGTGGGGGTGCTTTGCTGCAGGAGGGACTGGTGCACTTCACAAAATAGATGGCATCACGAGGGAGGAATATTATGTGGATATATTGAAGCAACATCTCAAGACATCAGTCAGGAAAAAGCTTGGTCGCAAATGGGTCTTCCAAATGTACAATGACCCCAAGCATACTTCCAAAGTTGTGGCACAATGGCTTAATGGACAACAAAGTCTAGGTATCGGAGTGGCCATCACAAGCCCTGACCTTAATCTTATAGATCATTTGTGGACAGAACTGAATAAAAGTGTGCGAGCAAGGAGGCCGACAAACCTGACTCAGTTACACTAGCTCTGTCAGGAGGAATGGGCCAGAATTCATCCAACTTATTGTGGGAAGCTTGTGGAAGTCTACCTGAAATGTTTTACCCACGTTTAAATGGTTTAAGTCAATGCTGCCAAATACCAATTGAGTGTATGTAAACATCTGACCCACTGGGAATGTGATGAAAGAAATAGAAGGTGAAATAAATAATTCTCTACTATTATTCTGACATTTCATATTCTTAAAATAAAGTGGTGATCCTAACTGACCTAAGACGGGGAATTCTTTACTAGGATTATATGTCAGGAATTGTGAAAAACTGAGTTTAAATGTATTTGGCTAAGGTGTATGTAAACTTCCGACTTCAATTATTTATCTCCCTCACTAACATCAAGCATCGGCTGTCAGATTACCGATCGCTGCAGCTGTACACAGCCCATCTGTAAATAGCCCATCCAACCAACTACCTCATTCATGCAATAAAATGCTAATTAAATACTTAAAAATCATACAATGTGACTTTCTGGATTTTTGTTTTAGATTCCGTCTCTCACAGTTGAAGTGTACCTATGATAAAAATGACAGACCTCTACATGCTTTGTAAGTAGGAAAACTTGCTAAATTGGCAGTGTATCAAATACTTGTTCTCCCCACTGTGTGTGTATATATATATATATATATATATATATATAGTGCCTTGCGAAAGTATTCGGCCCCCTTGAACTTTGACCTTTTGCCACATTTCAGGCTTCAAACATAAAGACATAAAACTGTATTTTTTGTGAAGAATCAACAACAAGTGGGACACAATCATGAAGTGGAACGACATTTATTGGATTTTTCAAACTTTTTTAACAAATCAAAAACTGAAAAATTGGGCGTGCAAAATTATTCAGCCCCCTTAAGTTAATACTTTGTAGCGCCACCTTTTGCTGTGATTACAGCTGTAAGTCGCTTGGGGTATGTCTCTATCAGTTTTGCACACCGAGAGACTGAAATGTTTTCCCATTCCTCCTTGCAAAACAGCTCGAGCTCAGTGAGGTGGATGAGAGCATTTGTGAACAGCAGATTTCAGTTCTTTCCACAGATTCTCGATTGGATTCAGGTCTGGACTTTGACTTGGCCATTCTAACACCTGGATATGTTTATTTTTGAACCATTCCATTGTAGATTTTGCTTTATGTTTTGGATCATTGTCTTGTTGGAAGACAAATCTCCGTCCCAGTCTCAGGTCTTTTGCAGACTCCATCAGGTTTTCTTCCAGAATGGTCCTGTATTTGGCTCCATCCATCTTCCCATCAATTTTAACCATCTTCCCTGTCCATGCTGAAGAAAAGCAGGCCCAAACCATGATGCTGCCACCACCATGTTTGACAGTGGGAATGGTGTTCAGGGTGATGAGCTGTGTTGCTTTTACGCCAAACATAACGTTTTGCATTGTTGCCAAAAAGTTCAATTTTGGTTTCATCTGACGAGAGCACCTTCTTCCACATGTTTGGTGTGTCTCCCAGGTGGCTTCTGGCAAACTTTAAACGACACTTTTTATGGATATCTTTAAGAAATGGCTTTCTTCTTGCCACTCGTCCATAAAGGCCAGATTTGTGCAATATACGACTGATTGTTGTCCTATGGACAGAGTCTCCCACCTCAGCTGTAGATCTCTGCAGTTCATCCAGAGTGATCATGGGCCTCTTGGCTGCATCTCTGATCAGTCTTCTCCTTGTATGAGCTGAAAGTTTAGAGGGACGGCCAGGTCTTGGTAGATTTGCAGTGGTCTGATACTCCTTCCATTTCAATATTATCGCTTGCACAGTGCTCCTTGGGATGTTTAAAGCTTGGGAAATCTTTTTGTATCCAAATCCGGCTTTAAACTTCTTCACAACAGTATCTCGGACCTGCCTGGTGTGTTCCTTGTTCTTCATGATACTCTCTGCGCTTTTAACGGACCTCTGAGACTATCACAGTGCAGGTGCATTTATACGGAGACTTGATTACACACAGGTGGATTGTATTTATCATTAGTCATTTAGGTCAACATTGGATCATTCAGAGATCCTCACTTAACTTCTGGAGAGAGTTTGCTGCACTGAAAGTAAAGGTACTGAATAATTTTGCACGCCCAATTTTTCCGTTTTTGATTTGTTAAAAAAGTTTGAAATATCTAATAAATGTCGTTCCACTTCATGATTGTGTCCCACTTGTCGTTGATTCTTCGCAAAAAAATACAGTTTAATATCCTTATGTTTGAAGCCTGAAATGTGGTAAAAGGTCGCAAAGTTCAAGGGGGCCGAATACTTTCGCAAGGCACTGTACACACCATACACATGGTTCCATTTCAGCCATCATCATGAGCCACCCACCCCTCAGCAGCCTCCACTGGTGTGGGTGTCTGTGTGTTTGGGTGTCAGTGTAAGTATGTGTGTGTGTGTGGGGGGTGGGGGGGGGGTAGTAGTAGAGTTCAGTGTGTGTGTGTACAGAGTCAGTGCAATAGAGTTCGTTCAAAAAAGGGTCAATGCAGATAGTCCAGGTAACTTTTTGATTAGCTATTTAGCAGCCTTGTTTAGCAGTCATGGCTTGGGGGTAGAATCGATTCAGGGTCCAATTGGTTCTAGACTTGGTGCACTGGTACCGCTTGTTATGCGGTTGCAGAGAGAACAGTCCATGGATTGTGTGGCTGGAGTCTTGGGGCTTTCCACTGACACGGCCTGGTATAGAGGTCTTGTATGGAACTTCTTGACTTATTCTACAGTTTGTCAGCTTTTCATTTGTATCAGCCTACTCGACACCCACAGAACACAACTATGTAGAGTTTACATAAATATTAGCATCCTAGTTCTTATTGCAGGACTCTGAATCCACTGTGAAATGAGCCACATTAGGCCAAAAGGCCATCTTAGCATGGGCAGTGCCATTGAGGGCTTCCACCATTTTAATGTAATCAACTAGTTGGGAACTAGGGAACTCTGACATGTCTGACTTTCTAAATGGTTAAACGCGGCACCTATATACAGTTGAAGTCGGAAGTTTACATACACCTTAGCCAAATACATTTAAACTCAGTTTTTCACAATTCCTGACATTTAATCCTAGTAAAAATCCCTAATAGTAGAGAGAATGATTTATTTCAGCTTTTATTTATTTCATCACATTCCCAGTGGGTCAGAAGTTTACAAACACTCAATTAGTAATTGGTAGCATTGCCTTTCAATTATTTAACTTGGGTCAAACAGTTCAGGTAGCCTTCCACAAGCTTCCCACAATAAGTTGGGTGTATTTTGGCCCATTCCTTCTGACAGAGCTGGTGTAATTGAGTCAGGTTTGTATGCCTCCTTGCTCGAACACACTTTTTCATTTCTGCCCACACATTTTCTGTAGGATTGAGGTCAGGGCTTGTGATGGCCACTCCAATACCTTGACTTTGTTGTCCTTAATCCATTCTGCCACAACTTTGGAAGTATGCTTGGGGTCATTGTCCATTTGGAAGACCCATTTGTGACCAAGCTTTAACTTCCTGACTGATGTCTTCAGATGTTGCTTCAATATATCCATATAATTTTCCTGCCTCATGATGCCATCCATTTTGTGAAGTGCACCAGTCCCTCCTGCAGCAAAGCACCCCCACAACATGATGCTGCACCCCGTGCTTCACGGTTGGGATGGTGTTCATCAGCTTGCAAGCCTCCCCATTTATCCTCCAAACATAATGATGGTCATTATGGCCAAACAGTTCTATTTTTGTTTCATCAGACCAGAGGACATTTCTCCAAAAAGAACAATCTTTGTCCCCATGTGCAGTTGCAAACCCTAGTCTGGCTTTTTTTATGGCTATTTTGGAGCAGTGGCTTCTTCCTTGCTTAGCCGCCTTTCAGGTTATGTCGATATAGGACTCGTTTTTACTGTGAATATAGATATTTTTGTACCCGTTTCCTTCAGCATCTTCACAAGGTCCTTTGCTGTTGTTCTGGGATTGGTTTGCACTTTTCGCACCAAAGTACATTCTTCTCGAGGAGACAGAACACTTCTCCTTCCTGAGCGGTATGACAGCTGCGTGGTCCCATGGTGTTTATACTTGCGTACTATTGTTTGTACAGATGAACGTGGTACCTTCAGGCGTTTGGATATTGCTCCTAAGGACGAACCAGACTTGTGGAGGTCTACAATTTTTTTTCTGGGGGTCTTGGCTGATTTCTTTAAGATTTTCCCATGATGTCAAGCAAAGAGGCACTGAGTTTGAAGGAAGGCCTTGAAATACATCCACAGGTACACCTCCAATTGACTCAAATTATGTCAATTAGCCTATCAGAAGCTTCTAAAGCCATGACATAATTTTCTGAAATTTTCCAAGCTGTTTAAAGGCACAGTCAATTTAGTGTATGTAAACTTCTGGCTCACTGGAATTGTGATACAGTGAATGATAAGTAAAATCATCTGTCTCTAAACAATTGTTGTGTAATGCGCAAAGTAGAAGTCCTAACCGACTTGTCAAAACTAGAAGTTTGTGGAGTGGTTGAAAAACGCGTTTTTAATGACTCCAACCTAAGTTATTTTGAGCTTCCCGACTTCAACTAACCCCTGCCAGTTATCAAGTCGGACATATCAGAGTTTCCTAGTTCCAACTAGCGCATGAACACAGCATTAATGCTGAGTTCAAAATAACCAGGTTCTCGAGTTGGAATTCCTTGTTGGATGTCTTTTCACATCGATTTTTCCCAGTTGGAGCTCTTTTTTTTCCGAGTTCGCAGTTGTTTTGAAAGCACGGAAGTCAAAAGTCTGAGGTTTCCGATTTCCCAGTTCCCGAGTTGTTTTGAACGCGGCAATATGCCCTAATTTGCCGTTCTCCGACGCCATCACAGACCAGCCCCCTTTACTGAGGTGTTATTTTTGTCAAGTTCAATGTATATCTGTTGCGCCTTCTAAGAGTAAAGATGAACTTAGTAGATGTGTTGAGAAATGCGTTTACATTTATATATAAGAAAGCCCAGCTCTGGGCTGTAGGTGGTGGTATTACTGTTGTCGCACTTGGTCTTGGATATAAGTTTTTACTAAGGCCTAATAAACTTAACCGTGTGGGAGTTGTGTCACAGCTACTCATTCACCCACTGAAGTCGGGTAGAGCTGTGTCCGTGGCCCTTGCAGAATGTCAACCGATCGGGTTGAAGTACGGTGAACTTCGAGATCGGTTAGTAACATTTTATTCGGACTTTTTCCTCATATATTATTGCAATATGTTTTTTACAAGTCGCTAATGCACTCCTTGTACTGGTCCCAAACGTTACATAAGCCATGTCAACAGCAACTGTATTTTATGTTGTCATCATCCTTTCTTACATTTATTGCTCGAAGTTATTGCATGTTGCCTAACCCTAACAATAACAAATAGTATATTTAAGTAAAAGATCAGAACATGCCATGGAAATGTTGTGGTGGTGATTCTGATGAGGTACCACTTAACAATGTACAGATCCGGTCAAATATATTGGCACCTTGCACTTTTTAAATTGAGGTCAATGAGGCAGAATGTTCTGTTCTGTAAAATAGGCTACTAAAATCGTTCCAATCCTGATTTTAAAAGGCAAATGCAGTCTAGACGCTGATTTTAGGGCCATGCGGACCTCTGGGAGGGAGGGAGGGAGGGAGGGAGGAAGGAAACGCTCTTTGTTTGGCTGGCTGGCATTATGGAGAGCCAATGATGACTATAAATGAATATAAACCCTCCATGGCAGATGTGAGCCACGGTCGGCCATAGTGGCATTCCTCAGAAAAGCAGTCCTCCATAGGAAAGAATGGGCAGATTCGATTATGCTGTGCCACACGCAGAGCACCGGGTGGCACAGTGGTGTAATGCAATGCATCTCAGTGCAAGAAGTGTCACTACAGTCCCTGGTTCAAATCCAGGCTGTGTCATATCCGGCCGTGATTGGGAGTCTCATTGGGCAGCACACAATTGGCCAAGTGTCGTCCGGGCTAGGCCGTCATTGTAAATAAGATTGATTTATTTCTTAACTGACTTGCCTAGTTAAATTACATTTATAAAAGGCCTGTTACGTCATCAGACAAAAGAGGGGAGGAGCGCCCTTCTCAAATCAAACAGTAATCTGTGCCATTTTGTCAACAAGGCTGCATAGTGCATCATCCAGAATCCAATCTCTTTTCCATAAAATAAATGTTAGAATTTTCTTACTCGTTTTGATTGAGAAGGCTGATAAAGCTTAAAAGCAATCACTTTTCCATGTGAAAACACATACATCTACTCATTACTCTACGTGCTCCTACTTCACATTGTTTTTAGCTGACTTTGCTATGGGTTTTGAACGGGGCACCTGGCTCACGCCCGGGAGGCAGCTCGGTTCCAAAACGAGTGGAATCAATATAATAATAATATAGGCCATTTAGCAGACGCTTTTATCCAAAGCGACTTACAGTCATGTGTGCATACATTCTACGTATGGGTGGTCCCGGGAATCGAACCCACTACCCTGGCGTTACAAGCGCCATGCTCTACCAACTGAGCTACAACTTTAACCCATTGCAAAACCTGCCTACATGGGCTCCGTGTGAGAGTAATTGAACCCACAACATGTAGTTCCATAGTATTTAATTTAAATGTTTCAAGGAGAAATTGTATGTATTTAAGTATTTGTTGTTGTTGTAGTGGGGACAGTAACATTAATACTTGAAAAAAAATACTTTAAATAAATCGTTTTTAGATTAAAAAATATATTTGTATGTTTAGCTCCCATAATATAATTTAAGAGTATGCATTAAGGTGTCTGTAATTTAATACATGAGGCAAAAACAAATGTAGACATTAATAAATGCATCTCTTTAGCTTCCAAAATAATCTTTTACAGTGGTGGGGGAGTTGGGTAACTGCTGTTGTCTTGACATGAAACTAGAGTTTTAATACCATACTGAGCTCGTGCATAGCAGCGAATTCTTGCATAACATGTGTTTTGTAGAATGTTAAATCAAATAAAATGTTATTGGTCGCATGCGCCAAATACAACAGGTGTAGACATTACAGAATTAAAAAGACAAATATTTGCTAAATAAAAAAGGAAATAGTAACACAATAAGACTATATACAAGGAGTACTAGTACTGAGTCAATGTGCAGGGGTACGAGGTAATTGAGCTAATACAGTATTTACATGTGGGTAGGGGGAAAAGTTGACTAGGCAATCAGGAAATATAATAGAGTAGCTGTGTATTTGATTTGTGAGCGTATGTAGTGTGCTGGACTGTCCGTGTATGAATCTGAGTGTGCATAGAAAAGAAAGTCCCCTATTGACTGAGGTGACTGAAGCGAGGTGATAATGGCTGCCCCCCTTTGTTTTAATGCAGGCACTGGCTGGTGATCACTGAGGATGGCCACATGGTGACGGGAAGGCAAGAGCCTCGCCTGGTGCTGGTGTCGTTGACCAGTAAGGGGGGACAGATGTGTCTGAATGGACCCGACATGAAGCAGCTGAGGTTCCCTGTTCTGCAGCCTGACAATCCCATCATCAACTGCAGGGTGTTTAGCAGTGACATCCAAGGCAGGGACTGTGGCGACGAAGTGTCTCACTGGCTCACCAGCTACCTGGCTGCTGGAAAAACCTTTCGCTTGGTGCACTTTGAGCCCCACATGAAGCCCAGGAGGCCAGCAGAGACAGAGTCTCTCTATCCTCAGTGGGAAAAGATTGCGTACCCCGATTGTGGCCCGATAATGTTGCTGTCTGAAGCCTCTGTGAAGGATCTAAACAGCAGGCTGGAGAATGACGTCACAGTTGCACGCTTTCGACCAAATGTCATTGTGAGCAGTTGCGAAGCCTTTGATGAGGATTCTTGGGAAGACATCCAGATTGGTGATGTGCGGATGCACCGCGTGATGGCGTGCGGAAGGTGCATCTTCACCACGGTCGACCCTGAAACAGGGGTCATCAGTAGGAAACAGCCACTGGAGACACTAAAAAACTACAGGCTGTGTGATGAAGCCGAGAAGCACATCTATAAGACATCGCCACTGTTTGGACAGATGTACACCGTCAGCAAGACTGGGATCCTGCAGGTTGGAGATGTGGTGTACAAGATGAGCCACTGAGATGGATGGAGGACTTATCCACAGTTCCAGTCTGTTTGTGCTATCATGACAATTCCTTGTCATGTCTGGCTTGACAAGGACATCAATGGAGTGGGGAAAAAGCACACACATATCTGGGAGCAGCCTTTGTAAAGGTCACAGTGTTTCCTGTCACAAAATAAAGTAAAGGTTAAAATAAGCCTTTTTTGCCAGATCAGATATGATTATTAAATGTTAATAGAAATATGAAAAATAAATTCCGCACACTTTGAACATTATAGATGGGTTTTACGTTCTATATTGTATGAGCACAAATACTTGCAACATTTATCATGAGTCTGATGAAGGCCATTGACTGCCAAGATGTCACAATTTGTAATATTTAGAAAAATAAAGTACCACATTTTTAATTGCGAGCGAGAGTTGCGCCTTTTCCTTCCTGATGTAATGTTTATCACGGAAAACAATAAAACCAAACGGACATTTGTTGATCTTTAACACCTATCAAATGCATTTTGTTCAGAAATAGTTTATCGTCATATTTGTTCCAAGAAAGGCTGAAATTATTAAGTGATGATTTACCATATCAACAGTGCTGAAACAAACAGTATCAGATAAAGTGTGTTTGATAACTTCATATTCATGCAGTGACATTGTAGCCAAGTCCTTTCAGAGTTCTGAGCAGTTAACACAGGAATTAAATAGTTTTATTTGGACATGATAGTTGTTTTCACATTCATAGCCAAAATATCCTTTAAGCAGGTACAGTGTTACGTGGTTTCCTGACACAAACTCCTTTTTCCTCACAGATTCAGTCTGGCTAGTCACAATCGGGACGATTCAGAGTTGAAATAAGCACCTGCAACTCGGACTTGGGAGACTTGGGTGAGAATTTGAGTTAAGCACACAGATCTCAAGTCTGAATCCTGTCCAACTTCTCTTGCTCCCGAGCTTCCAGATAAATGCATTTTTCTTAGCACTGAAACGCAATGTCTTAAAATAACTGCAACCATGACTTTTGTACAGTGCATAAGATGAGCAGATCTGGTGTTAAGATTTGTCTGCTCAATTCAAATTTCCAAACGTGCAATATATCCTAACGTGAAATGTCCATAATATGTAATATGACTGTCAGTCATGGGCCTGGATGTTGTCCCAGACCCGCACCACGTCTAGGCAGTCGCTCAGGGCTTCTATCAGAGATAAGGCTGCCTCCAGCTGGGCTTGTGGAAGCTGCGTGGGTGTGTGGGACACAAACTCCAGGCCAGCGGACACAGTGCGCACACCCAGTTCTTCCAGCGAGGTCCGCACCTTCTTCAGCTCTGTCATGTCACACACAAACTGACAGAGAGAGAGAGAAAGTAATGTATTGATGCTGGATAGGACACTAGTTCAAGGGTGTACAACTCAGACCCTCGAGGTCAGGTTTTAATTTGTCCCTGGCACAAGGTTTCCTTGTTCAACTTATGTTATACATTGACATGAAAACCCCTAGGTTGTGTTCATTAGGGTGTTCTAAAATGGTTTGCAATGGAATAATCATCCAGGTAGCCCCTATTTCAATCAATTTCCCCCCATGTTTGGTGGCTAATGAACACAGCCCTGGATTTTCCATAGTCCAGCAGGTCTGCAGCCCTCGAGGGCCAAATCAGTGCTCTCCTGCATGTATTGACCCTAACCACGTCTCACCTGTAGGAGGGACTTATCATCCTCATCCTCTGTTTCTTGGACGTCCTCGGCTCCCGCCTCGATGGCCAGTTCCAGAGCTCGTTCGGACGACACACCCTGCCCATGTGCCACCACCACCCCCTTCCTGCTGAAGTTATGACGCACCCCGTCACACAGCGCTGCCCTGTGGACAAACACAGAAAAATAAACTATGGATCAGTAAACAGACTCTGGCTCTCTGACATAGTTTTCATTATGTTGCGAGTAATTGCATTATCTAAACTGAACATAAGAAACACTTAAAAACATTTACCAACACCCCCCCCAGTCCCTGGTCTGACCCATGTTTGCTGAGCAGATGTTTGAGATCCTGGTGACTTCGGGTGTTGTTGTCAGTTAGCATATCGATGAGCAGCATGCAGCCACCAGGCCCCCTGGCTTCATACGTGTGCTGGGTTCCTGCCTTGGACTTTTCCTGAGAAGAGGACAAAAGCAGAGGTGTGGACTCGAGTCACACGACTTGGACTTGAGTATGATTCGAATCACAAATGTTTCATGAGCTGAAATAAAAGATCACAGAAATGTTCCATATGCACAAAAGATTATTTGTCTCAAATTTGTTTACATCCCTATTAGTGAGCATTTCTCCTTTGCAAAGATAATTCATCCACCTGACAGGTGTGGCATATCAAGAAGTGATCGTTACACAGGTGGACATTGTGCTGGGGACAATAAAAGGCTACTCTTAAATGTGCAGTTTTGTCACACAACACAATGCCACAGATGTCTCAAGTTGAGGGAGCATGCAATTGGCATGCTGATTGCAGGAATGTTCACAAGAGCTGTTGCAAGAAAATTGAATGTTTATTTCGCTACCATAAGCTGCCTCCAACATCTATTTAGAGAATTTGGCAGTACGTCCAACAGGCCTCAACCGCAGACCACGTGTAACCATGCCAGCCCAGGACCTCCACATCCAGCTTCATCACCTGTGGGATCGTCTGAGACCAGCCACCCGGACAGCTAATGAAACTGTGGATTTGCACAACTTAAGAATTTCTGCACAAACTGTAAGAAATCTTTAGACACACCAGGGTCTTGACCTGACTGCAGTTCAGCGTCTTAACCATCTTCAGTGGGCAAATGCTCACCTTTGATGGCCACTGGCACATTGGAGAAGTGTGCTCTTCATGGATGAATCCCGGTTTCAACGACGTCAGCGTGTATGTTGTCGTGTGGTTGAGCGGTTTGCTGACGTGAATAGAGTCCCCCATGGTGGAGGTGGGGTAGTTCCTGCCAATATCCAGCAACTTGAACAGCACAGCCATTGAAGAGGAGTGGGACAACATTCCACTGGCCACAATCAACAGCCTGATGAACTCGATGTGAAGGAGATATCGGGCTGCTTGAGGCAAATGGTGGTCACACCAGATACTGACTGGTTTTCTATCCATGCCCCTACTTTTTTAAGGTATCTGTGACCAAAAGATACACATCTTTATTCCCATTCATGTGAAATCCATAAATTAGGCCCTAATGAATTGATTTAAATTGACTGATTTCCTTACATTAAACGCAGTAAAATCTTTGAAATTGTTGCATTTATATTTTTGCTCAGTGTAATTGTATCATAATGCATTATATCCGAGTGTTACAAGTGTTACAAAAACATTTCACTTGAATCATTCCGTCAACTTACTGCTCCCTTGATGGCAGCTTCTATGGACACTTTGGGCATGTTCTTGCCTCGGCATTGCTCCACTACATTTGCCAATGCTAGATTGAATTCTGGATTACTAGATCCTCCTTCTGTAGAAAACAGAATTAACAAGCAAATCTGGTTGATGCAGCACCAGTCAAAGCATTCCACATAATGCTCACATATAGTGCATTGAATTGGAGCAAACAAGTTGTCAGTCAAGCTTACCTTTGACTGCAATTCTTATCATCATCCCAAACTTCATGAACATTCGACTCCGGGCTGCATCTTTGGGTCCTTTTATATTTTTCACCTTAGACCACTTATTATGACCAGCACACAAGTTAGAGCACAGATGTAGTGTTCTCACAGGATGGGTTGTCCAAAGAGGGTAGCGACATGACACCGTCAGGTTTGTGCGGACTGGACGAATCCTTGCGCCCGTGTAATTGATGGCGGTCAAGCGGGCAAGTCGACGTAAACACAGAGGCAAGAAACCCCTCAACACCACTGCCCATCCCATTGCCCTGAGTCAGAAAATGAAAATGTAAGGGCATTGCATTGACAAACAGTAGTATGTTTGGTATACATGCGAGAACCAGAAGAAACACGTGGACGTATGTTCAAATGAAAAAATTGCTTATGACAGTTGCCTCGCTTTTATGTAACACAAAAAAAACTACATTTGTTAAGCTTAGCTAGCTAGCTAACGTTACTACTTGCTGCTAAGAAGACCACATAAAAAGTACCTACATTTGATAAGCTTAGCTAGCTGACGTTACTACTTGCTGCTAAGAATACCACATAACAGTATGTCTGCTATCTTACTAGCTATAATGCCTGTTCCTAATGGAAAACGTATGAATTATTGAATGTATCACATTTTCCGTAAACGTACACTTTATAAAGAGTAAGTGTTGGTGTCCTTTGAGGTCAAATTGACGCTTCCGGGTTGTCTAGTGACGAAAGAAGCGGACCTTTCAAAATAAAAGTCTGCCATTTAAAGCTTTACTGTTGCCACAAGAGGGCGACAGACAATATTTCCAACAGTAAATGTTATCGTCAGCATGTGTATAGACATTATTTAAAGGGTGTCTTTTGGTTGTAAAAAAACAAGTCAACATTTCTTACAGACTCTCAAAATGTCGTTGTGATAAAATTAGAGGTAAAGTGATGCACATTGTTTTGTTATAATCATGTTAACGCCAGTTTCTAAGATTTAATTTCCATTAAATACATAGATTTTGAGTGATATAAAAAACAAGAACCATCTTCATTGTTAATGTTTTTGTTGTAGAGAACTTTAAAAGCGAATTATTTGCATGACTACAAATCTTTTTTCAGAGTAATACATTGTTCTCATTGAATGACATTGTTGTTTTAAGCATGTGAAAATGTAATGGGATGCATTTGCTCCATGGTGTATGTTTTTGGTGCGTGGCCCCCGTCTTTGATGGACTATGGCTGTTCTGATGATATACATTCTAAGAGATAACTATGGCCTTTTGAACAGAGCCTATTTAGAGAAGGAGAAAAATAGATACTGAGGGAATAGAGAACAAACCTGAGATACTGAGTCACCCGGAGAGGCAGCTAGGGAGAGTAGTCTACACAGCAGAAAAGGAGGTGTGGAGGGAGAGAGAAACACAGAGAGAGATACATGATGGGGATTGTTGGCTGCACCAGGCAAGCAAAGAGTTAACTGAGGTGGAACGCCAAGAGGACAGCCCATTCCCACAGTCAACAATGGAAGGAGCTGCAGTAGATGAGCAGCTCTCCTACTCTTCCCTCCTCCCCTTACTAACTAATATCATGCTCACACAAAGGAACATGGCAAAGGTACTCATCCCTGAGATACATGAGGAATTCCATACCTAGTCACTGGGACCTGACCTTACCAATGGTCATTGTTCACAAGAGAAGCACTACATGCAGAAGATTGCAAAAAGAGAAGAGAGTTCGCATTGGAAGACTACCAGTGGTTAAAGAGAATCCTTTACTTAACTTCCACAACTGATTCTATTTTCACTCTCAGCTGTGCGGGAGAAGCTGGACGTTTTGATTAAATAACTTCCCATCCAACAATGCCATGGTTCACGTGGTGCCATTCATGAGAAGGATAGAAGGACCACCTCCTGCCTAAGCGTTTAGCCTCTTTGTGAAACAAAGTCACGACATCATCATCACTGTCAGTGAGACGTGTGCAGGCACCAAGGTAATAGGAGCGGCAATGGGACACAGCCTCGGGGACGACCACTCTACATGTTTCGGGGGACGTTTCCCTTCGCTGCACCCTAGAGAGGATAAGGAGTTGTGAGCAGGGGGTGTCTTGGTGATTAAAAGTTTTGGTTCAGGTTGAAGGTCAAAAGGAAGTCATGGTGTCCATGGGGAGAATCAGAATTGTTCTCTGCTGCGTATTGATGAATGTCAGTGCAGTGGTAAGTATCCTACCCATCTAACTGCTAAATCATTTGTATTGATTAATTGAATTGATTGATCGATTCATTCATTCATGTATTAGCAATTTTTAAGAAAGCATTCAATGTATTTCGGCAACACTTTATAATATGAGTAAGACGTTATAAATGCTTTATATATTACCACATGCTCACATTATCAAACGCTTATTAATGTTTCCAAGTAATGAAATACATATTTATTAATAGGAAGCTTATTAGGCCTAATTTGTTTTTCTCCTGTAAGACACTGATCATGTGTGATATTAACTGATTATCTACAACGCACATGAGATGGAGATAGACCTATGTTGGATATGCTTTTACAAATATTCAGATAGCTGCCACTGTATAATTGAGAAGTGCCTCATTGTTGAAACAATGTAGTCAGTGATCATACTGTATTATGCCACAGGCTGCACGTTGCTGCTGTTCCACTTTTGACAAACCTCTTATGAAAGGACTTTTCAAGTTTTCACCCAACCTCTTCCATTCACAACTATGACAGAAAATATCATGCATATTTCACACCATGTTTGAATGCCATAAAATGGTAAGTAGCTACGTTGCATTTGATGACCTGTGTGGCTCAGTTGGTAGAGCAGGGTGCTTGCAACGCCAGCGTTGTGGGTTTGATTCCCACGGCAGACCAGTATGAAAAATGTACGCTCCGGATAAGAGCGTCTGCTAAATGACCAAATTTAAATGACATAAAAAATAATAAGTGCATTAAATTTGATGTGTAATACCGTTGCTGAGGCATTTCATCTTCTGAGTATATCATATGTGATGACTGGGAAGCCAGTCATCAATAAGACAAAAAATCAATAACTCACATAATTGATGTGGATTGATATTAAAATAAATAGTCAATTGAGTAGTTATCCATGCAAACATGGATAAATAGTCAATTGACTTACTAGTTAGTTATCCATGCAAACAAAGAGAGTGCTGCGGCTCTTTTTTGTGCTAAGCCTAAACACAGATTTGTAGTGAAGTGTGTATTTTCACACAGATGACTGTAAGGAAAGGTGGCAAATCACTTTTCAGAATCAAAAATCCCTGAAGTGCAGCGTTGACCTTTGAGTTTCTACTCTTTACATTGCTAATATTTCTTTATCCAACATGATTTACATGGCTAACTGTGTAAATGGGGGCTTGGAACAGAACTATAAGGACCTTGAATAACAATGAAATGGCTGGATTTCCAGTATTTTACAGTTAGCTAAATTTGCTACAGTATGTTAGCATTTGGCCACAAGGCTAGTCCATTGCCAATCATTGCTTTAAAGTCACAATCATGATACATAAACAAGTACAAATTCATGATTCCTGTGCTTATACACAGTGTTGACCTTATATAGTGCCGTCAGAAAGTATTCACACCCCTAGAATTTTCCCAAATGATGTTGGGTTACAAAGTGAGATTAAAATGGATTTAATTGTAATTTTTGTCAACTATCAACACACAGTAATCTGTCATGTGAAAGTGGAAGAAAAAAATCTAATATTTTTTAAGCATTTATGGAAAATAAAACACCAATATGTCTTGATTAGGAAAGTATTCAACCCCCTGAGTCAATACATGCTAGAATCACCATTGGCAGTGATTACAGCTGTGAGTCATTTGGGGTAAGTCTCTAAGAGCTTTGCACACTTGGATTGTACAATATTTGGCCCTTATTCTTTTAACAATTCTTCAAGCTCTGTCAAGTTGGTTGTTGATCAATGTTAGACAGCTATGTTCACGTCTTTCCATAGATTTTCAAGCTCATTTAAGTCAAAACTTAGGCCAAACTTAGGCCACTCAGGAACATTCAATATCGTCTTGGTAAGAAACCCCAGTGTATATTTGGCCTTGTGTTTGAGGTTATTGTCTTGCAGAAAGGTGCATTTATCTCCAAGTGGCTGTTGGACAGTAAACTGAACCAGGTTTTCCTCTAGGATTTTGCCTGTCCTTAGCTCTAATACATATTTTTTGTACCTCCTTTTTCTCCCCAATTTCGTGATATCCAATTGCGATCCAATTATGATCTTGTCTCATCGCTGCAGCTCCCCAACGGGTTTGGGAGAAGCAAAGGTTGATTGAGTAATGCGTCCTCCGAAACATGACCCGCCAAACCGTACTTCTTAACACCCACCCACTTAACCCAGAAGCCAGCTGCACCAATGTGTCGGAGGAAACACAGTTCAACTGATGACTGATACAAGCTTCCTTATTTCACTCTTAGGTTAGTATTGTGGAGTACAATGTTGTTGATCCATCCTCAGTTGTTTCCTATCAGAGCCATTAAACTCTTTATCTGTTTTAAAATCACCATTGGCCTCATGGCGAAATCCCTGAGTGGTTTCCTTCCTCTCCGGCAACTGAGTTAGGAAGTATGCCTGTATTTTTTGTAGTGACTGGGTGTACTGATACACCATCAAAAACATAATTGATAACTTCACCATGCTCAAAGGGATATTCAATATTTGCTTGTTTTTATCTATCAATAGGTGCCCTTCTTTGCGATGCATTGGAAAACCTCCCTGGTCTTTGTGGTTGAATTTGTGCTTGAAATTCACTACTCGACTGAAGGACCTTACAATTATCAGTATGTGTGGGCTCCGGAGCTGGAGTAGTCATTCAAAAATAAACCACTAATATTGCACACAGAGTGAATCCATGTAACTTATTATGTGACTTGTTTAAGCAACATTTTTACTCCTGAACGTATTTAGGTTTATAATAAAATAAGTTGAATACTTTTTGACTCAAGACATTTGAGCTTGTCATTTTTTATTAATGTAAGGGTTTTCCTGTGGTGAAGGAGAAGTGGACCAAAATTCAGCGTGGTGGTTATTCATGTTCTTTAATAAAGGAACTAGACATGAAATAACTAACAAAACAATAAATGTGCGAAAACCTAAACAGTCCTATCTGGTGCAAACACAGAGACAGGAACAATCATCCAACAAACAGACAGTGAAACCCAGGCTACCTAAGTATGATTCTCAATCAGAGACAACAATGACACCTGCCTCTGATTGAGAACCATACTAGGCCGAAACATAGAAATACCCAAAACGTAGAAAAACAAACATAGACTGCCCACCCAACTCATGCCCTGACCATACTAAATAAATACAAAACAAAGGAAATAAAGGTCAGAACGTGACAATTAATTTGTAAACATTTCTAAAAATAAAATTCCACTGTCATATTATGGGGTATTGTGTGTAGATCAGTAACACAACATTTCAATGTAATCCATTTTATATCCAGGCTGTAACAACAAAATGTGGAAAAAGTCAAGGGGTGTGAATTCTGTCTGAAGGCACTGCATAAATGCTTATATTATGGTGCCTGTGTTTTTACACAGTGCTTATGTCATAGTGTTTGTGCTTATACTCCCCTGTCAATATTCACGTAATAAGAAGGAATTTCCCTAAACCACCCACACCTTGGCGGAAAAAAATCTGTCTTCCCTATTGACCCCCGTTATAAAATAACCAATTTCTTCTCCTGCAAGGAGAGCCCTGTGGCTTCAGGCTATTCATTGAGGGAGAGTGGGGAAGTACACATAGCTATGTGTGTGGAAAACATATAATCACAAGTAAGACATTCACTACTTGAAGCTGTATAGAACGTTTGCTTGTGTTGTTGGCCATGGCTGGATTGCTAATGTTGTGGTCGGTAGCTACCTAGCACTCATTCACGTGGCTAACGCCGTCATTAAAATGGTTAATCAGGGACAGGGTAGCCCTACAATATTAAGATTTTGTAAGTAGCGGGAGCGCTGGGGAGCTAGCAATGTTGAAAAGTCATCTTTAGACATTGTACTTTTCTTACATTAATTTGACTAAAACAAAGCAGACAACAAGAAAGTTGTGTTTGAAAAAGGTCAAGTTTTTTTGCTATGAGCTGATGGAGTAACCAAGGTAACCACAGGTTGTTTTCCCAATGGGAGAACAACTGTCTGCTCTCATTGAAGCCACGGAAGTACAAGGCCGAACGCATTACGGCAGGCATTGTTATTTTATTTTAGGGGGTAGATCAGCTTTAATATTGCAGATGGTTTGTAGCTTCCATTAATGTAATTGTTTGCATAATTTTCAATCCCCATTTATTGTTTTGTAAATATACACTACCATTCAAAAGTTTGGGGTCACTTAGAAATGTCCTTGTTTTTGTACATTAAAATAACATCAAATTGATCCAGAAATACAGTGTAGACATTGTTTATGTTGTAAATGACTGTTATAGCTGGAAACGGCAGATTTTTTATGGAATATCGACATAGGCGTACAGAGGCCCATTATCAGCAACCATCACTCCTGTGTTCCAATGGCAGGTTGCGTTAGCTTCATCAATTTCTACCTTCCTCTTAGTTTATCATTTTAAAAGGGTAATTGATCATTAGAAACCCCTTTTGCAATTATGTTAGCCTAGCTGAAAACTGTTGTCCTGATTAAAGAAGCAATAAAACTAGCCTTCTTTAGACTAGTTGAGTATCTGGAGCATAAGCATTTGCGAAACATTTTGTTTACCTTCATTAGGCAACTTTGTTCCAATATTTCTGTAATTCACATAGTTATTCATTATGGATCCATAACTAAAAGAAACATCGTCATTTTTATAGAGTATTTTTATCATTATTTTATTAAGGAAAGCATAAAGATGCCACTATTAGTTACATTGTTTTAGTTTGAATGTGCAGACTGGCACTAAGAACAGAACAGTGGGAACGTTTCCCTACTCTATTCCCTCGCCATTATTAGTGCAATGCCCCTTAAATATTTTGGAGATGATTTTGTTTTCAAATAATGTCAAATGAGCAAGAAAAAGGCCATTCTTGAAATTTGGGTGAGACATTGTTACTCATTTGTTAATAAAGCCTGTTTGTTTTGTAGAATTATTTATTTCTGTTTTTAGAGGGAGAAAAACCAAAAATCATGTCACGGGTCTCCCAGTTGAGGCCAGCATAGATATTGAACCAGCATCTGTAGCAACGCAGCTTGCACTGCTATGCAGTGACTTAGACCATTGCACCACTCAGACACTGTACAATGCAACCGGTCAGGAGTGGCCTACAGTACTACAGTAAGACCAAAATAATCCTAGCAAAATAAAAAATAATAAAAACCTTACTAAAACTGTTGTTACACTGAGTAATACTGAAGTTGTGCACAATTATCAGTTTCTATTTAGGTTTGTGTTGCCCATTCAGAGACACAATAGGACCCAAAAGCATAATCAGTGCTCTAGCTCCCCCTTGCGCTGGTCTGGAGCAATGAAGTGGTGACGCAGGGTACCGTACTAAACCACAAATGACCTCTAAGTCTCATGGCGTAAGCTCTGCAACTTTAAAGGATGAACCACTTGTCACGCCTTGGTCATTGTATCTTGTGTTTTTGTTATATGTTTGGGTAGGACAGGGTGTGACATGGGTTTATATGTTGTATTTCGTATTGGGGTTGTATTAATTGGGAGTGTGTATTATTAGGGGTGTGTCTAGTTTGGCTTGGCTGCCTGAGGCAATTCCTAATTGGAGTCAGCTGATTCTCGTTGTCTCGGATTGGGAACCGTATTTAGGCAGCTTGAGTGCGCGTTGTATTTCGTGGGCGATTGTACCTGTCTTAGTGTTAGTCACCAGATAGGCTGTATTTGTTTCACTCGTTTGTTGTTTTCGTATTTTCAGTTATCTCATGTACCGCATTATTCTTCATTAAAAGTCATGAGTAACCTACACGCTGCTTTTCGGTCTGACTCTCTACAAACAACAGACAAAGTTCATTACAGAATCACCCACCATTCACAGACTGAGCAGCGTGTGAACTGGCAGGACCTAAAGGAGGACGTTATGGACAACAGAAGCAAGGAGTATACTACGTGGGAGGAAATCGACAGGTGGGCGGCCGACCCAGAGCGAGTGCAGGAGCCCGCCTGGGATTCCCTACAGCAATGCGAAGAGGGCTATACACGTATGGAATCGAGAAGGAAAGCATTGCTATACAGAGCGAAAACCGAAGGTAAAGGGGGAAAGCGCAGAGAGAGAGTGGCTGAGAGAATAGACCTGAGCCTACTCTCCCTGTTAATCGTGAAGAGCAGTTGCAATGGGAGAGACTGCATCATTTGGAGATTTGGACATGGGAGGAGGAATTAGACGGTCAAGGACCCTGGGAGCAGCCGGGAGAATATCGCCGTCCCAAGGAGGAAATAGAGGCAGCTAAAGCGGAGAGGCGCATGTATGAGGAGGCAGCACGGCGACGCGGTTGGAAACCGGAAAGTCACCCCCCAAAAAATATTGGGGGGGGCTAAAAGGGAGAATAATTATGCCAGGTAGGAAACCTGCGCATACTCCCTGTGCTCACCGTTGGGCTAGAGAGACCGGGCAGGCACCGTGTTATGCTATGGAGCGCACGGTGTTTCCAGTGCGGGTGCAGAGCCAGCTGCGACACATACCAGCCCTTCCTATTGGCCGGGCTAGAGCGGGCATCGAGCCAGGTAAGCTTGGGCAGGCTCGGTGCTCAAGAGCTCCAGTGCGCCTGCACGGTCCGGTCTATCCAGAGCCACCTCTACACACCAGTCCTCCGGTAGCAGCTCCCCGCACCAGGCTTCCTGTGCGTGTCCTCGCGCCAGTACCACCAGTTCCAGCACCACGCACCAGGCCTCCAGTGCGCCTCGCCTGTTCAGCACAGCCGGTGCTTTTCTCCCCTCCTGTGCTATCGGAGTCTCCAGCCTGTTCAGCGCAGCCAGAGCCTTTCTCCTCTCCTGCGCTGCCGGAGTCTCCTGTCTGTCCAGCGCCACCAGTGCTACCAGTCGGCCCAGCGCGTCCAGTGCGCCTCGCCTGTTCAGCGCAGCCAGAGCTTTTCTCCTCTCCTGCACTGTTGGAGTCTCCCGCCTGTTCAGCTCAGCCAGAGCCTTTCTCCTCTCTTGCGCTGCCGGAGTCTCCTGTCTGTCCAGCGCCACCAGTGCTCCCAGTCGGCCCAGCGCGTCCAGTGCGCATCGCCTGTTCAGCACAGCCAGTGCTTTTCTCCCCTCCTGTGCTATCGGAGTCTCCAGCCTGTTTAGCGCAGCCAGAGCCTTTCTCCTCTCCTGTGCTGCCGGAGTCTCCTGTCTGTCAAGCGCCACCAGTGCTACCAGTCGGCCCAGCGCGTCCAGTGCGCCTCGCCTGTTCAGCGCAGCCAGAGCCTTTCTCCTCTCCTGCGCTGTTGGAGTCTCCCGCCTGTTTAGCGCAGCCAGAGCCTTTCTCCTCTCCTGCGCTGCCGGAGTCTCCTGTCTGCTCAGCGCCGCCAGTCGGCCCAGCGTCACCAGTCTGCCAGGATCCACCAGAAGTGCCAGTCTGCCAGGATCCGCCAGAAGTGCCAGTCTGCCAAGATCTTCTAGATTGGCCAGACAACCTGAATCATCCAGGTCCACCAGCCAGCCAGGATTTACCGGAGCCTAATACCTGCCTGAGCTTCCTCTCAGTACTGAGCTTCCTTTCAGTACTAGGCTTCCTCTCTGTACTGGGCTTCCTCTCAGTACCGGGCTTCCCCTCAGTACTGGGCTGCTTCGGTCCCGGGCTGCCCCTCTGTCCCGGGCTGCCCCTCTGTCCTGAGATGCCCCTCTGTCCTGAGATGCCCTGCTGTCCTGAGCTGCCCTGCTGTCCTGAGATGCCCCTCTATCCTGAGTTGCCCCTCTGTCCCGAGCTGCCCCTCTGTCCCGAGCTGCCCCTCTGTCCCGAGCTGCCCCTCAGTTATGTGGGGATCAGGGTGAGGACTATTAGGCCATGGTCGGCGGAGAAGGTGGATTATCCTAGGACGCGGAGGGGAGGAACTAGGACATTTATGGAGTGGGGTCCACGTCCCGAGCCAGAACCGCCACCATGGACAGACGCCCACCCGGACCCTCCCTATGCTCTTGAGGTGCGTCCCGGAGTCCGCACCTTAGGGGGGGGGGGGTTCTGTCACACCTTGGTCATTGTATCTTGTGTTTTTGTTATATGTTTGGGTAGGCCAGGGTGTGACATGGGTTTATATGTTGTATTTCGTATTGGGGTTGTATTAATTGGGAGTGTGTATTATTAGGGGTGTGTCTAGTTTGGCTTGGCTGCCTGAGGCGATTCCTAATTGGAGTCAGCTGATTCTCGTTGTCTTGGATTGGGAACCGTATTTAAGGCAGCTTGAGTGCGCGTTGTATCTCATGGCGATTGTACCTGACTTAGTGTTAGTCACCAGATAGGCTGTATTTGTTTCACTCGTTTGTTGTTTTCGTATTTTCAGTTATCTCATGTACCGCATTATTCTTCATTAAAAGTCATGAGTAACCTACACGCTGCTTTTCGGTCTGACTCTCTACAAACAACAGACAAAGTTCATTACACCACTGCACAGATAAGGACTTAGTGTATAGGTCGCTCAGGTGGGTGTCAAGGGTTTAGGGTTGGGGACTGTTCCATCACGATAGCACAATAAATAAACCAACTAAACTATATTTATAATTGACTTAAAAAGGTATATCCCATACCTGCACAGAATTGAAATCACTCTCTTACAATCCCTGTTCACAAATACACATGGGCTCTGGGATTTGCAACCGTGTTCCTTTTTCACTCACTTAACTCCACACTTTTCCAAACACAAAAGCACACACCCCACCTTCCATCACAATGAATCCGCACACACCCATGTACTGTGCCTTCTATGTCCTCTGTTTGCTGTGTTTCAACCTCTACCGTGTTGATGGAGTACTTTTGTGTTCCAGATGTATTATTTGACAAATGATCCTTTCTTCTAATGCTGTCTGTTATCTATTTATAAATACTATAAATGGATATTCTAACACTAATTATTTTACAAACACTCCCTATTTAGAATGGTATAGTGTAGTTGGAGTTTATTTCTTTAACAATTGTTGTAATTTTATTGCTTTTCTATTTCTTTATTACAATCCCTACCATGGCTAGTATTGGGTGTTCCATGATTTGACTCCTCTATAGGAACTTTGTAATATTCAGAATAGCTATAGAGTAGTCTTGTGTCTCGGAACATTTGTTTATCTATATACAGTGAGGGGAAAAAGTATTTGATCCCCTGCTGATTTTGTACGTTTGCCCACTGACAAAGAAATGATCAGTCTATAATTTTAATTGTAGGTTTATTTGAACAGTGAGAATCAGAATAACAACAAAAAAATCCAGAAAAGCGCGTCAAAAATGTTATAAATGGATTTGCATTTAAATGAGGGAAATAAGTATTTGACCACTCTGCAAAACATGACTTAGTACTTGGTGGCAAAACCCTTGTTGGCAATCACAGAGGTCAGACATTTCTTGTAGTTGGCCACCAGGTTTGCACACATCTCAGGAGGGATTTTGTCCCACTTCTCTTTGCAGATCTTCTCCAAGTCATTAAAGTTTTGAGGCTGACGTTTGGCAACTCGAACATAGCGCTCCCTCCACAGATTTTCTATGGGATTATGGTCTGGAGACTGGCTAGGCCACTCCAGGACCTTAATGTGCTTCTTCTTGAGCCACTCCTTTGTTGCCTTGGCCATGTGTTTTGGGTCATTGTCATGCTGGAATACCCATTCATGACCCATTTTCAATGCCTTGGCTGAGGGAAGGAAGTTCTCACCCAAGATTTGACAGTACATGGCCCCGTCCATCGTCCCTTTGATGCGGTGAAGTTGTCCTGTCCCCTTCGCAGAACCCCCCCCCCCAAAAGCCTAATGTTTCCACCCCCATGTTTGACGGTGGGGATGATGTTCTTGGGATCATAGGCAGCATTCCTCCTCCTCCAAACACGGCGAGTTGAGTTGATGCCAAAGAGCTCCATTTTGGTTTTATCCGACCACAACACTTTCACCCAGTTGTCCTCTGAATCATTCAGATGTTCATTGGCAAACTTCAGACGGGCATGTATATGTACTTTTTTGAGCAGGGGGACCTTGCAGGTGCTGCAGAATTTCAGTCCTTCACGGCGTAGTGTGTTACCAAATGTTTTCTTGGTGACTATGTTCCCAGCTGCCTTGAGATCATTGACAAGATCCTCCTCATGTAGTTCTGGGCTGATTCCTCACCGTAAGGTGATCATTGCAACTCCACGAGGTGAGATCTTGCATGGAACCCCAGGCCAAGGGAGATTGACAGTTCTTTTGTGTTTCTTCCATTTGCGAATAATCACACCAACTGTTGTCACCTTATCACCAAGCTGCTTGGCGATGGTCTTGTAGCCCATTCCAGCCGTGTGTAGGTCTACAATCTTGTCCCTGACATCCTTGGAGAGCTCTTTGGTCTTGGCTATGGTGGAGAATTTGGAATCTGATTGATTGATTGCTTCTGTGGACAGGTGTCTTTTATAGAGGTTACAAACTGAGATTAGGAGCACTATCTTTAAGAGTGTGCTCCTAATCTCAGCTCGTTACCCGTATAAAAGACACCTGGGAGACAGAAATCTCTCTGATTCAGAGGGGGTCAAATACTTACTTCCCTCATTAAAATGCAAATCAATTTATAACATTTTTGACATGCGTTTTTCTGTATTTTTTTCTTTGTCAGTGGGCAAATGTACAAAATCAGCAGGGCATCAAATACTTTTTTCCCTCACTGTACAGTTTTTAGACTACGAGAGCTACACATTTTATCTTTAAAAGAAAGCAAATTTGGCAATAAATATATGCCATTTAGCAGACGCTTTTATCCAAAGCGACTTACAGTCATGTGTGCATACATTCTACGTATGGGTGGTCCCGGGGATCGAACCCACTACCCTGGCGTTACAAGCGCCATGCTCTACCAACTGAGCTACAGAAGGACCAATGATTGGGCGCTCATATCTCTGTCCTCTCTGTCCGAAACGGTGTACACATTCGAGTTGGATTTTGTCGACAGCTTCGTGTGGGATCTGAAGCACTGTACGAAAGAATTCCTTCACCACACTTTCAGGAACTTGTCCTTCTTTTTCTTGGATACCGGTAAGTACCCGATTTTCTCTCATAGATCTAGTCTGTATGTCAAGTAAGGCTTCTCTCAGAAAGACGTTCTCCTTTTTAAGTTCTTTCACATCCATTTCAATCTTAGTGACTGTTCCTTTTAGCTATTTTTTCTCCATTGTCGCAGCCTTTTCGTCACTCATCTTGAGGCTTGCTTTCAACTCCTTTATATCTTTACTAATTCAAGTATGCTCAGTTTGTCATTTATCGATTTTAACAGATCCGTTTATCACCCTTACCATTCCCGCTGGTGAAAAGCATAAATCGTCCATCAAGGAGTCACTTGGAGTCATTTGTAGATTGGTTCTCCTTGTTTTACTCTCCGTCATGTTTGGGTGTTGCTGTTTTCGTAATATTTGTCGATAAATTTCTCCAGCCTAATGATTTGTTTTGTGTTGTTATCCAGATTGAAGGTTATTACCCACGAGTATGTGAAGTGCTAATATTTACTCTATTTTACAGATATTGAATGTTATGTTTTTATCTTGATACGATCTGCACCACTGTGTTCAGTCCGCCATCTTGGTTAGGTCCTGCTATTGTTAATCCCTGCAGGGATTGTTAAAAGAAAACAAGATCCCACATCATAGTGAATGGAAAAATGTCAATCTTCATAAAAATAAAAAAAAGACACATGGTACCAATAATTGCATGTACTGTATGTCCTTGAACTGATTATATTAAAATCAAACACAAAAGAAGTAATGCTAATGGTACCTGCAGTACCCCAGTCGGTCCTCAACTTGAGAGAGAGCAGCACTGAGCTAGTCTGCAAAGTCACTTCCTGAAGTAGCTCAAACTGCGCATGTTATGTCTCCATGAGACGCCATCTTAACCGACTGCATTTGACTTCAATGCGCTATATCTTTACATAGGAATGAAAAGTGTCACGGGATTGATTGCTTTGTCCATGCATATACAGTCATTGGTTTTCTCCCAAAGTGGACGTTCTATCTAATACCGACTGGGAGTATAAACAGTGCTTATGCTATTACACAGTGCTTATGCCATGGTGTCTGTGCTTATCGTAGTGCCTATGTCATTGTGAATAGTCAATATCCCTGTTATGAGTGATCCATCAATTCAACACAACATTTCCTAATAGAACCCTTGCGACTGTTCTTAACGAGTCATTGGTCTTAATTTTTTGTTTTGACTGCTGGTTTCCCCCCATCACAAATGCCTTTTAGACATAGCCATCGATATCCCCAAAGCTCTTGAAGTCTGGCTTACCTCAGAATCAAACCACAGAGCAGCTCTGAAATGACCTCTCATCCCTGACCTCTAACCCCTTCTGTAATTGATGTCTGTACCACTAATTTATGCTCCATCCTCTCTTCATCACCTGAAGTCGATCAGTGTCAACCTGAGGCAGACGTACAGCCAGCCGTATGCTGCTCAGCCAACCTGAAAATCACTTGGGTTGGAAAAAAAACTAATTAAGAGACAATGCCAAAGAGAGGTCCTGCACTAATTGCTTTTGAAACACATCCTTCCTGTCAGCAAAAATACCACACTGACAATGACAGAAAATGAATGGTCTATATTGAGATCAATGCACTGTATATGTACATACACTATATATACAAAAGTATGTGGACATCCCTTGAAATTAGTGGATTCAGCTTTTTCAGCCACACCCATTGCTGACAGGTGTATAAAATCGAGCCACAGCCATGCGATCTCCATAGACAAACATTGTAGAATGGCCTTACTGAAGAGTTCAGTGACTTTCAACATGACACCGTCATAGGATGCCACCTTCCCAACAAGTCAATTCATCAAATTTCTGCCCTGCTAGAGCTTCCCCGGTCAACTGTAAGGGGCTGTTATTTTGAAGTCGAAATGCCTACGAACAACAATGGCTCAGCCACGAAGTGGTAGGCCACACAAGCTCACACAACGGGACCGCCAAGTACTGAAAATCGTAGCACGTAAAACATGTCTGTCCTCGATTGCAACACTCACTGCCGAGTTCCAAACTGCCTTTGGAAGCAACATCAGCACAATAAATGTTTGTCGGAAGCTTCATTAAATGGGTTCCATGGCCGAGCAGGCGCACACAAGCCTAAGATCACGTTGAGCAATTGCAAACGTAGGTTGGAGTGGTGTAAAGCTAGCCGCCATTGGACTCTGGAGCAGTGGAAACGCGTTCTCTGGAGTGATAAATCACACTTCACTATCTGGCAGTCCGATGGATGAATCTGGGTTTGGCAGATGTCAGGAGAACGCTACCTGCCCCAATGCATAGCGCCAACTGTAAATTTGGTGGAGGAGAAATAATGGTCTGGGGCTGTTTTCATGGTTTGGGCTAGGCCTCTTAGTTCCAGTGACGGGAAATCTTAATGCTACAGCATACAATGACATTCTAGATGATTCGGTGGTTCCAACTTTGTGGGAACAGTTTGGGGAAGGCCCTTTTCTGTTTCAGCATGACAATGCCCCCATTCACAGCGAGGTCCATACAGAAATTGTTTGTTGAGATCAGTGTGGAAGAACCTGACTGGCCTGCACAGAGCCCTGACCTCAAACCCATCGAACACCTTTGGGATGAATTGGAATACCAACTGCCAGCAAGGCCTAATTGCCCAACATTAGTGCCGACCTCACTATTGCTCGTGGCTGAATGGAAGCAAATCCCTTCAGCAATGTTCCAACATCTAGTGGAAAGCTTTCCCAGAATAGTGGAGGCTGTTATAGCAGCAAAGAGGGGACCAACTCCATTTTAATGCCCATGATTATGGAATGAGATGTTCAACGAGCAGGTGTCCACATACTTTTGGGCATGTAGTGTACATTATGCCTGCAGAGTCGAAGGGTTTAATAGGTTCTATGCATTTGATTTATTTTTATCATTCACTGAGTATACAAGACATTAAGGACACTTGCTCTTTCCAAGACAGACTCACCAGGTGAATCCAGATGAAAGCTAAGATCCCTTATTGATGTCACTTGTTATATCCACTTCAATCAGTGTTAAAGGCATTTTTTTAAGCCTTGAGACAATCGGGGGGTGGGGGTTCAGTACACACACACACACACACTGACAAGGGTGGTGTGCACCATACGCGCACACATGCACGCCCATACACACAGCAGAGGATTAGTCAGCATTGCAATGTCAACACTTCCAGTATGTGTCTACAGTTAACGGTAAAACAGTAAAACTCTCACAGTAACGTAGGTGTCTGTGTTGACTTTGGCTTGACCGGGATGTAAAAGTAACATTGAGGCCTCTCCAACATCAAGTCATGCGTTGAGATGATATCACTGTTGGTGATATTGATTATTATGTGCTCTATGCTGTATCTAAGCTACAATTCACTCCCAGGCAGTTGGTTAATGTCAATTATGAAAATAATTTGCCTGGTCACACTTGGAGATGATATCGTGTAAACATATTTTGGTTGATATTGATCATGTGCTCTATATCTAAAATACTGTTCCCACACAGGCAGTTTGTTTATGCGAATTACGCGTAGAATGTGATTGTCACATTTTTGCATTTATGAGTTGTTCCAGTTGGTCTTGGTTTGTTCGAGTTGGTCTTGGCTGCCTCCTTTTGTGGGAGGCAGCCATTATAGTGCTGTGAAATGTATGTATATGTCTTGTAGAAAGAAACTACACTATATACACAAAATTCCCTACTCCCAAGTTGACGTAGTTGATGAAAATATGCGCACTGGTGTATCTACAGTACCTCCTCTTCCCATCTCCCACTCTTCTAATGTCTGTTTACCATAATAGCTTGTGATGACCTCTCTCTCACTCTAGTCGGAGTGCATGCTGGAGTGAGTCGGGAAGCAGGAGCGATTGTGGGAGCGACTGAATCTTTTTCACTCTATTGGGTTTTGGTGTTTTCAGTGTGTGTGTGTGTGTGCGTGTGTGTGTATACATATTGATTCAATTAGTTGTTTTAAGGTTATCTTGTCTCACTGTAAGCACGTATAGGGGATTGTGATCGTTGAGGTTGTTTTTCCTTCTTTTTTAAAAACTCTGTTTATTAAGTTTTACACACACACACACAGCCAAGACAAAGCAATATAAATAATATACTCAACTAGAAAAAAAATACCAATAAAAAAATAGCTTTAAAGATACCATACTTTAGACAAGTTAAACACACCAGGCAGAAGGCTACAGAGGTTAAAGGGCAATCTATAGTACAGGGACAGAGCAAACACCTCACCATTGTTCCTGTAAACAGTCAAGGGATAAGGGTGTAGAAATGCAACCACTCACAGAGAGTCATGGCCACAGACCGACCATCCACTGGACAGAAAAAAAGTTTACAATGCTTTAAAATAAAAAAATAAAATGATTATTCATGTAGGCGTGAACAAAATGTAAAAATAACTGGGAAAAACAAGCTCACACTTCAGTCTCTGCCTGGGCAAGATGAACAAGGCATCTGCGGATCACAATCAATAAGCACATGGACCTTAATGCCCCCCCCCCAGCAAAAACACAGAGAGAAGATCCTCCAACCCTTAAGTCACAGACTTATTTGAGTATTAATTGGAATGCCATCAGAGGATGGACTGTTTAAAGTAAGACCGGAATGGAGCCCAAGCCTCATCAAACAGTTTGGGGTTCCCACGTGAATTGAATTGAATTTTTTCTAGTTTCAGAGAGCACAACACATCCCTCACCCAATATTTATAAGATGGGGGAGCTGCCATCTTCCAGTTCTGTAGTATTAGCCGTCTAGCTAAAAGAGTTGTATAAGCAACAGTGTCTGACTGGATTCTTGATAGGGGGGTACCCATGGACTGTACTCCAAAAAGGGCTGTAAGGGGAGACGGATCTATAACAGTGTCATATATATCAGAGAAACATTTAAAAATTAATTCCCAGAAACCTGACAGTTTATGACAGCCCCAAAACATATGCAACAGTGTGGCTGGTTCCACTTTACATCTGACACAGGTAGGATCAAAATCAGAGAACATTCTTCCAAGTTTGGCCCCCGACCAGTGGATACGGTGAACCACCTTGAATTGAATGAGGCTGTGTCTAGTGCTAAAAGAGGACGAGTGCACCCTGTGCAGCACAGATTCCCAGGCGTCTTCCCCAAGATCCTCCCCCAATTCCTTTTCCCATCGAGTCTTTAAAGGCACCAAAGAAGGGTTCTGTAAGTCATGAATGATTGCATATACATCTGAAATTGCGCCCCTAGGAAGCTTGTTCAGCTCCAAGATGCTCTCTATAGCTGTATTCGCAGGCCTATTGGGAAATCCAGGTGTGTTAGCCCTGACAAAGTTTCTAGTCTGGAGATAAAAAGGTGGGTTTGGCGGAAAAAGTGGGATTGGGGGAGATTGAACTTTTCCTGCAGCTGAGAAAAAGAGGCAAATGTATCATCAAAGAATAATTGGGCTAGCGAGGAGAGGCCTAGTGAGTGCCAAATGCCAAAAGCCCCATCATTCAAAGATGGAGGAAATAAAATGTTCTGATTGATTGGGCCTGATAGAGAAAAGCCTCGGAGGCTAAAGGCTAAACGGAACTGATTCCAAATTTTAAGAGACTGCTTTACAATTGGGTTGACACACCTTTTGCCGAGGGACACTGGGAGAGACGAGCACAGCACAGAGGAAAGTGCTGCAGGTTTACACGATTCAGACTCCATCTGGACCCAGAGTGGTCTAGGGCCAGTAGGATCAGTCTGCAGCCAGTACAGAACGGCTCTGAAATTTGCAGCCCAGTATGTCTGAAAATTTGGTAGAGCAAAACCCCCCAATGACCTAGGCTTCTGTAAATGTTTTCTACCAATCCGTGGTACCTTGCCATCCCAAATAAAATGCATGAATGTTTGATCCAGTGAAATAAAAAAAGATTTTGGAATAAAAATGGGTAAACATTGAAATAAATATTAAAATTTGGGCAACACATTCATTTTTTAATGACATTAATCCTTCCGATAAGAGAAAGGGGTAGCGAATTCCAAAAAGTAAAAGATTGTTTCAATCTGTCTGCTAGAGCAACAAAGTTTCCCTGTCACTTTTACTCCCAAGTAAGTGAATTGATCCCGGACAATCCTAAACTGAGAACTTGTAAAAGAGCACTTTAAAGCAGCCTTGTTTACCGGAAAAAGCTCACTCTTGCCTAGATTCAGCTTGCACCCTGAGATTGATCCAAACTTTTTAAGAACAGATAGGGCACGTGGCAATGAGGTATCGGGGTTGGAGATAAACAAAAGGAGGTCGTCAGCATATAGCGAGACTTTCTGCTCCCAGCCCGCCCTGATTATGCCTTGAATCATTAGAGCGTAGTGCAATGGCGAGAGGCTCGATTGCCAAAGCAAACAACAAGGGGGAGAGTGGGCAACCCTGTCTGGATCCGCGGTGCAAGGGAAAATAGTCAGAGGACAAGTTATTAGTCCGTACCAAAGCCATGGGGGAAAAATAATGAATCTTTATCCACACAATGAATTTGGGGCCAAAGCCAAATCTATAAAGGGCAGCTGTTAGGTAATCCCACTCAACGCGGTCAAACGCTTTTTCGGCATCAAGTGAGACCACCACCTCCAGGTCCTCTGACGCTGGGGAGTACAGTATATTTATAAGGCGCCTAATATTGAAAAATAAATGCCTATTTCTCACAAAGCCAGTCTGGTCAGAGTGTATTACTTGGTGCAGCAAGCCTTTCATACAGATGGCTAAAAGCTTAGCTAGGATTTTGTAATCACAGTTTAAAAGCGAGATTGGGCGATAGGATCCACATTCCAGGGGGTATTTGTTTTTCTTTAGTAGTAATGAAATTGAAGCCTGATAAAAGACTAGGCGGTAGCTTTGAAGTATTGAGGCACTCTGCAAATAGTCGAGACAAGAATGGGCAAAGCAGACCAGAAAACGTCCTGTAAAATTCGGTTGGAAAACCGTCCGGACCCGGTGATTTACCACGTTTCATTGCGGACACTGCTGTTGTAATCTCCTCAAGTGTAAATTCTTCTTCTAGAGAGTCATGGGAGTCTGTATCAATTGAAGGCATATTCAAGCCATTAAAGAAGGAGTCAATCAGCAAGGGGTCTTGAGGGGATTCAGAGGTGTATAGCGCAGAGTAAAATTGTTTAAATTGATCATTGATCTCTTTATGTATAACTGTGGTGGCACCAGACGGGGTCTTTATTTGTGGGATTAAATGTGAGGCCTCAGATTTACGGATCTGATGCGCAAGGAGTTTACTGGCCTTGTCGACTTGTTCATAGATGTTGTATCGAGCACGCAAGAGTAACGGTTCAGCTTGCCTGGTAGAAAGCTCATCAAATTCAGATTGGAGTAGTTGGCGCTCTTTATGCAGATCAGAGGAAGGATCCGTAGCATACTTCTCATCCAGTGTGGCTATGGACTCGCTCAGGTCCCGAAGTCGCTGGAAGCGAACTCTGTTTTGGTTGGCTGTATAAGAAATAATTTGGCCACGTAGGTATGCTTTGAGACTCCTATATGGTAGAGCAGGACATACCTGGTGTTGAATTAGTTTCTAGGAATAAGGTGATTTCAGAAGAAATGAAATTGACAAAATCCTTATTTGAGAGTAAAATGGGGATGAGACGCCATTGATAACACATAGGAGGTCGCTGGGGAAACTCTAGTTCAAGCACTAATGGTGAATGGTCAGAGATAACAATACTCTCGTAAGTACACTGCCAAAGGTTAGGCGGAAGTTTTTTGTCCAAAAAGAAGTAATCAATCCGGGAGTATGTTTGATGAACATGAGAATAAAAGGAATACTGTCTATCTGTAGGATGTAGGAAACGCCAGGCCTCAAACATAGCATATTTCTGAAGAAAGGATTGAATAAGTAGGGCACATTTAGATGGGCCTGTATTTGTTTGTGAGCACTTGTCAAGAACTGGGGACATTTTACAGTTGACATCCCCCCCTAAAATCAACAAATGAGAATCTAAATTGGGAATAGCAGACAGAAAGGAAGAAATGAAACTTGTGTCATCCCAATTGGGTGCATAAACACTAGCCAAAACAAGAGGGGTAGAAAACAGTTCACCGGTTACTATGACGTATCGTCGCTTAGGATCAGCAATAACCTCAGAAGCTACAAAGGGAGTAGCTTTATCAACCAGAATAGCAGCACCTCTTGATTTACTATGAAAGTTTGAGTGGAACACTTGACCAACCCAGTCCTTACGCATCCTAAAATGCTCACCAGTCCTCAAGTGAGTCTCTTGTAGAAATGCAATATTTGCATTCAAACCCTTTAAGTGTGTCAACGCCCTCTTACGCTTCACCGGGTTGTTAACCCCTTTGGTATTCCAAGAAATGTACTTGATCGTATTATTACTCTGTCTCAGAGTAATAATGTACGGTGGTAAATGTTTGGAAAAAGTACAGAAAAAAAACAGAAAAAAATAAAAAGACAAAATGACAACATTAGAACTGAACAATTCAACCTGCCCCCCCACTCCCTCCCCCCATCCCAGACAATACCTCCCCAAACGAGGTACAAGCCTAAATCGAACATGTTCTCTTTGCACAGTATGTCTGTGAGAGTGCGGTCTTAAACCTAAACCCACAGTCCCACTCTTTAAAGTCGCGTTTTGTTAGTGGATCAAGCAGCAAAAAGAAAGATTTGTATGTATTTTTTCAACCAAAAAAAAGGCGAATCCCGCAGGATGGTTAAATCTGCTTTTAAAGTATCAGAAACCTCCTGTATTCTGGCCTCAATCGTAGCAACCACCTGTGTTTTCATTTCAACTATCTCAGAGCGTAGTAGTTTGATGGCCTCGATAATGTTCATTTCAGCGCCGCCAGGCCAAGCCGCGCCCCCGGGTAAAGTGTGCGTCCCCGGGCCCTCAGACTCAGGAGAGGGCAGTGATGAGTCTTGTAGGCCGGGTTTTCTCAAAGTCATGCTTTTGGCCTTATGTTTGGTCGACATGCTGACATTCGGAAGCAAAGTAGTCTTGGTTTTTACGGAAAGGGATCACCAAATTAATATTTGAAAATAAATACGGTTCTGCTGCAGAATTCACATGAACTTTAAGAATACCACGGGAGCAAACGGAAAACACGTCAGTCGCACATGGCGTCCCCTACCATCCTGAGGTTGTTTTTCTCGTGGGTGCAACCAGCAGGTGGTTCTGGTAGCAATGGTCACTCGCGGAGGTTTGGGGTTTGAAAAACATAGTTGGCAGCGTGGAGTAAAGATTCCTGTTGCGGCGGGGTGTTAGTTGGAAGAATTCAGCTTAGCAGTTGACGCTATCATTGGGTATGATATCATAAAATCAGCCTCGAGTATGAATAGCACTGTAGTGATATTCTTAGATTCCATTGAAAAGGTGAATACGATAGTTGAGAGCGGTGTTGTATTGCGGGATACACAGACGTCGGTATATCCTCGAATGAATCCATCGAAGGAAGTTAGAAGGTCTAACGTGCCACCATTTGTTAGAGATGAAGTGTTAGGGCGAGAATTCCCTCGTCATAGTCAACTTGTGTCTACAATCAAAGGTTATTTTTGGATGCAAATCTCTTTGCTGAAACATGTGCATATGATTTTAAAGAAGGATACTGACAAAACTGAATTTCGCATTCAGTTTTAAGATTGACGGATTTGATTACGTGTTCAACACTTCTACTGAATCAATGAAATGCTTTGGCTGCGGAAGAGAGTCGGAAGAACGAGCGCGCAGAGCCCTGTGTTATCTCTAGCGCTGGTGCAGCTAATGCACCACTGCGAAGGGATGAACATGCTAAGGGTTCAGGGGAAGGGAGAAGGTGGGCAGATATGGTTGGAAAAGTAGGGAAGGAAAGCAGTGTGGCTACAGGGGGCAATTGTGGTGGAGCAGAACAAAGAGGGAGGGGAAACAGCCAGTGAGACAGCGACTGGGGGTTGCTGAGTCGGTGCTGGAAAATGAATTTGGAGCTCAAGAGGAGATTGGAACAATGGAAAATGAAGCAGCTGTTTTAAAAGTACCGAGGAGTAAAAGGATTAATTTAAGTGGTGATGAAAGTTCTAATTCTAAGAGGAAGGTAAAAATTGATAAATCAGTTGAGGATAATCAGGTTATAGTGATGGTGGAGTTTTCCTCTGGGGAGGATAGAGAGAGTCATCTGACGCATCACAACAAAACAGCGAGAGAAATGGGGTGGAAGGGAGGTATGGGATTGAGAAGGTACGTCAATTTTTGAAATTTACAAAAGGGAGGAACTATATGCAGGATTATAATGTTTAGTGAATTTTTACAAATGAAAAAAAATGGGGGGGGTTTGACAAGGCCTGAAATCACTAGACTCAAGAAAGTTGTCACAAGAGTGACAAGTGATTTAAATTCTAAGGGAAATGAAAGAGTTCAGTTGCAGCCTTAAATCTGTAAAAAGATGTGGTTTCTGTCTCTTCCTCTGTATTTTTTCCCAGTCTTGAGCAGTTTTAAGATTTCTTCTTTAAACGTAAATGGGGCAAGAGATGTTAAAAAAAAGAGCCGTGGTGAATGAGTTAATGAAGGAAAGGGAAGTGACATAAGTTTTATACAAGACACACAAAGTAATATTGAAAATGTAATTATGTGGCATCAGGAGTGTGTGTGTGTTTTTTTTTGCCTTTGTCATATGAAGTTGAAGATGTAGTTGAGGGGAGGTTATTACAAGTTAGAGCGAGGTATGAAAACATATATATATGTGTTTAATAAATGTATATGCCCCAGAAACCACAAAGAACCTCATATAGCCTCAAGGACTTTTTAAAAATGCCTTATTTTAACACATGAACTGTGTGATATTTGGCGGAGCCAACATGGAGGTTCTATGCTGAGCTCTACGGGTGTGAGTACACAGAGGATAAAACAGTGACACAGCAGTTCCTTGATGGGCTCCCACAGGTGGTTGCAGAAGTTCAGGTTGAGCTAGAGCAATCATGGTCTTTGCAGGAGCTATACACTGCATTAAAATAAACGACCCTGCCTCACACAGGAAGCGGCGCAGGTCCTAATCCAGGCACTTGTCATCTCCCGTCTGGATTACTGCAACTCGCTGTTGGCTGGGCTCCCTACCTGTGCCATTAAACCCCTACAACTCATCCAGAACGCCGCAGCCCGTCTAGTGTTCAACCTTCCCAAGTTCTCTCACGTCACCCCGCTCCTCCGCTCTCTCCACTGGCTTCCAGTTGAAGCTCGCATCCGCTACAAGACCATGGTGCTTGCCTACGGAGCTGTGAGGGGAACGGCACCTCAGTACCTCCAGGCTCTGATCAGGCCCTACACCCAAATAAGGGCACTGCGTTCATCCACCTCTGGCCTGCTCGTCTCCCTACCACTGAGGAAGTACAGTTCCCGCTCAGCCCAGTCAAAACTGTTCGCTGCTCTGGCTCCCCAATGGTGGAACAAACTCCCTCACGACGCCAGGACAGCGGAGTCAATCACCACCTTCCGGAGACACCTGAAACCCCACCTCTTTAAGGAATACTTAGGATAGGATAAAGTAATCCTTCTCACCCCCCCTTAAAATATTTAGATGCACTATTGTAAAGTGGCTGTTCCACTGGATGTCATAAGGTGAATGCACCAATTTGTAAGTCGCTCTGGATAAGAGCGTCTGCTAAATGACTTAAATGTAAATGTAAATGTAAAATGCATGGAAAATGGAAGGGCATCAGGCTTTGATGGGTTTCCCGTTGACTTTCTGGGGAGAGGATTGGCTAGCAGTAGTTAATAATACTTTGACCGGAGGGCTACTACCGATAAGCTGATGGAGGGCTGTCCTCACCTTACTGCCAAAAAAGGGTGACCCTAGGGAGGTGAAGAACTGCAGGCCGGTAACTTTATTGTGCAAGGCTTTGTCCAACAGGCTGAGGGAGTTGATGGGGCAAATCATACATACGGACCATTCCTACTGTGTTCTCAGCAGGCAGATAGGGGAAAACATTTATCTGATTCAGTTTTTTGGACATCTCTAGGGCTATTAGGTTGGATACTGGTCTAATTTCGATTGACCTGGAAAAGACATTTGACAGAGTTGAACACTTTTGAGGTGTTTGGTTTCAGCTCTGGTTTTATTGCCATGATCAGAGTGATATATGGTGACATTGAAAGTGAACTGAAAGTTAACGGTGGCTTGAGTGCTCCTTTTAAAGTTTGTAGAGGTATTAGACAGGGGTGTTCTTTGTCAGGAATGTTATATGCCACCGCTATAGAGCCACTGCTACCATTAGAAGTCACATTGAAGGGGTGTACCTTTCAGAGGATATTCCTCCTATTCGTCTCTGGGGGAATATCCTCTGCAAAGATACATTGGGAAAAATAGTTGTGCTTTACAGATTGGAAAATGGTCTGGAGGGATCATTGCTTTGCCAGGGGGGCTGGAATGGTATAAGGGAGGGTTTAAGTATCTTGGAGTGTACCTAGTGGGTGTGGGGACAATGGAAAAAAAATGAACGGGGTGCTTGAAATGGTGGGAGGGAGGATGAGGATATGTTATTGTTAACAATGTGCGCACTATTATTGTTAACAATGTGGTTGGTCTGCACTGTGGCATTGGTTGTCATGTATAGAGCCACCATCTGGCCTTCTGGCTAAGATACAGGTGATTATTGCAGATTTATTTTGGGATAAATACCATTGGGTTCGACAAAGTGTTTTGTATTTGTCAAAAGAGGAGGGAGGACAAGATCTTGTATATCTTGCTAGTAGTTTAGTTTAGTTTAGTTTATTTTATTTTTACAGGGACAGTGCACATTAATCAACGTTTCAGTAAAAGTGCCGGTTTTAGCCAGCCGGCTAATTTTCAACCGCAGTCCCTGGGCAGGTTATTAAAAACAATTACAATATAGACAATAGCACCATAGCAACATAGGACAAGCAAGACATAGCATACAGACAGAGCAACATAGAACAAAAAGCAGCAAGACAAAATTCATAAAAGCAACAAAGTGTTTCCATACCTCACAAGCTACAGACAACATGGAAAGCGGCAGCACACAGCTAGGGACCATGTTCACAAATCTGATTGACCTTTAGCCATGTCTTCAAGCATTTTGTGAAAGTGTGATATGTGGTGCAGTTATGTGTGTCTGTTGGCAGTGTATTCCAGACATGCGAAGCTCTCACAGAGAATGCAGATTTACTAAAGGTGCTTTTCCTTAGGGGAACTATACAGTCACCTCTCATGGCAGACCTTGTGGATCTGCTGCCATATGTCTGGGTTTTCTGTTTAACAAAAATATTGAGTGGAGGGGGAGCCAGGCCATTAAGGATCTTGAATACAAGACATGCGTCGGTGTATTGCACAAGATTTTCCCAACTCAAGAGCTCATGTTTTCTAAGGATGTGACAATGATGATGGCTATTGGGCTTCCTATCAAGCACTTTGAGAGCCTGTTTGTAGACAGACTGAATAGGTTTTAATGTTGTACAGCAAGCTTGGGCCCAACTAGTCAAGCAGTATGTTAAGTGGGGGAGTATCATAGATTTGAAGTACAGTTTTGCTACCTCTGTAGTCAAACAATTTCGTATAAATCGGAAATTAGCTAGATTGAATTTAGTTATTTGAATTACCTTTTTCACATGCTTTTTAAAAGAGAGATTGGAATCAAGTATGATGCCAAAGTACTTAAAATCGGATACCACCTGGAGCTTCTCCCCTGACACATAGACATCTGGCTCAGTAGCATCTGTTGCCCTCTTTGTGAAGAACATGCAAACAGTTTTTTTCACATTGAGATGCAAACACGAGTCACTGAGCCACTTTGTAACCTGGACCATTACAGTAGTGAGTTCTTGTGCAGCTTGTTGTTTGCTCTTTGCATGCACATATATCACTGTATCATCTGCATACATTTGAACTTCAGACCCAGTACAGACAGAAGGCAGATCATTAATGTACAGGCTGAACAGGAGGGGCCCCAGTATTGACCCTTGGGGCACGCCCACATCATAGCTACGAGTGGGCGACAGCTCATTGCTCACTCTGACACACTGAGTTCTGCCTTCAAGGTATGATTTCATCCATCTCAAGGCATCAGGGGAAAAGTTGAACTTGGACAATTTTGTGATGAGAATCTCATGGTTAACAGTATCAAAAGCCTTCCTTAGGTCCAGAAACACAGCCCCAACAGCACCCCCTTTGTCCATCTTGGACTTAGGGCTGCTGCTTTCCGGTTTAAGTTTATTCAAAGGTTGCTTTATGGTCCGGAACATGTGGTTTGGAGAGGGGTGGCAGGTTGTTGTAATACAGCAGGTCGGGGTATTAGGTTTAAAGAAGGCTTTATTTTTGGTTGATAGTAGACATATTTCTAGGGAGGGATTACCTCAATTTTACAGAGGCATTCTTAGGGTTTGGAGCATAATGAAGGTGTCCAGATGCACTCCAGCAGCAATCCAAGACTGGATTGTACAACTGCAGCTGTTCCACATTTCTCCAAGATTCTGGTGAAGGGCAAAATCATCACCCTAAAACAGTTGATGGTCATGGCTGGGCCCACCTTAATGGATGGAGGATGAGTGGCTGAATATTTGGGGTTGAGGTCAAAAAGGATTACCAGACAACTGCTGGGAAGTTACAGGTAGGCTTTGTCAGTAGAAGAGTGGTTCATGCTTAATAAGAAGAAGGTACAAAAAGAAGGTACAAGATGAAAACGTCCCATTTCCAAGACTAGGGATTACACCCAATATCCCAGAGTCAGAAAGAAAGGTGTTATTATTAGATTTGAGAGGGTTGGAAGAAGTGGGTTTGGATGAGGTGAATGGGATATACTTATATCAAGATTTTGAATAAAGATAAATTGAAGAATAGAAAAGAAAACTCCTTGGAGGGTAAAACTGGGCATTGGTGACAAGGTAAAGCCAGCATGGAGAGTAATTGTACAAGCCACCATTACAAAAGGGCACTGGTGGCATGCAATGCAGGGTTTTGCATGGCATCATTGCAGTTCATGCTTTTCTGTCTGTTATTATTTCAGATTTTGGAGATGGTTTTTTCCTTTTTGTAACATAAGAGAAACAATTTTCACTAGTGGTTAGACTAGTGGTTAGACTGTTACAATTCATTTTTTTGGACAAGCTAAGATGAGTTGGAAACAAAATAGACACAGGATATTGGCAGGATGTAAGACGTGTTTTGAAAGGATTGCCAGAATAAAAGTGGATTTTGAGATCTTCTCGGCTGTAAAAGATCTCCCCATTGTTTGAGGAGAAGTGGGCTTACGAAGGAGCAGTTTGTTTTGTGTAGGAGGGAAAACTATTTTTTGTTGAGGAAATTAGTTGTGTAGATATATATTGTTTTTTTAGGAATGACAACTTTGTTGTTTATTTTCTGAAAAGGCACAGTGTGCCATTATTTGTGTTAATAATTCAGTATAAAATTAAATGTATTATAAAAACTCAACAAAAAACACTCAATTCAATTCAAGAGGCTTTTTTGGCATGGGAAATATGTGTACATTGCCATAGCAAGTGCAATAAACAATAAACAAAAGTGAGAAGACAAAACAACATAAACGAAAAACTATTAGAATTTAACAGTAAATATTGCTCTCAAAAAGGTTTCATAAAGATAAAGACATTTCAAGTGTTATATTATCAGCTACAGAGCATTTGGAAAGTAGTCAGACCCTTGACTTTTCCACATTTTGTTACGTTACAGAGTAACAAAAACAAAAAAGTTTTTTTACATAAGTATTCAGACCCATTACTCAGTACTTTGTTTAAGCACCTTTGGCAGTGACGACAATCTTAAGTCTTCTTGGTTATGACGCTACAAGCTTGGCACACTTGTATTTGAGGAATTTCTCCCATTTTTCTCTGTAGATCCTCTCAAGCTCTGTCAGGTTGGATGGGGAGCGTCGCTGCACAGCTATTTTCAGGTCTCCAGAGATGTTCGATCTGGTTCAAGTCTGGGCTCTGGCTGAGCCTCTCAAGGACATTCAGAGACTTGTCCCGAAGCCTCTCCTGCATTGTCTTGGCTGTGTGCTTAGGGTCATTGTCCTGTTTAAAGGTGAACCTTCGCCTCAGTACGAGGTTCTGAGCACGCTGGAGCAGATTTTCTTCAAGGATCTCTGTTTTCTTTGCTCCGTTGATCTTTTCCTCGATCCTGACTAGTCTCTCAGTCCCTGCCGCTGAAAAACATCCCAACAGCATGATGCTGCCACCACCACCATGCTTCACCGCAGGGATGGTGCCTGGTTTCCTCCAGACGTGACACTTGGCATTTAGGCAAATAGTTCAATCTTCGTTTCATCAGATCAGAGACTCTTGTTTCTCATGGCCAGAGTCCTTTAGGTGCCGTTTCGCATACTCATTGCGGGCTGTCATGTGCCTTTTACTGAGGAGTGGTTTCAGCCACTCTACCATAAAGGTCTGATTGGTGGAGTACTGCAGAGAAGGTTCTCCCATCTCCACAGAGGAACTCTGGAGCTCTGTCAGAGTGACCATCAGGTTCTTGGTCACCTCCCTGACCAAGGCCCTTCTCCCCCGATTGCTCAGTTTGGCCAGGCAGCCAGCTCTAGGAAGAGTCTTGGTGGTTCTAAACTTCTTGCATTTAGGAATGATGTAGGCCACTGTGTTCTTGGGGACCTTCAATGCCGCAGACATTTTTTGTTACCCTTCCCCAGATCTGTGCCTCGACACAATCATGTCTCGGGCTCTACGGGCAATTCCTTCGACCTCCTGGCTTGGTTTTTGCTCCGGCATGCATTGTCAACTGTAGGACCTTGTATAGACAGGTGTGTGCCTTTTCATGTCCAATCAATTTAATTTTCCACAGGTGGTCTCCAATCAAGTTGAAAAACAACAAGGATAATCAATGGAAACAGGATGCACCTGAGCTCAATTTTGAGTCTCATAGCACAGGGTCTGAATACTTATGTAAATAAGATATTTTTGTATTTATTTTAATTTTTGTACGTGCAAAAATGTCTAAAAAACTTTTTTTGCATTGTCATATGTTATGGGGAATTATTTGTAGATTGATTAGAAATATATTTTTTTGTAGTTTAATCCATTTTAGAATAAGGCTGGAACATAACAAAATGCGGGAAAAGGGAAGGGGTCTGAATACTTTCCGAATAGACTGTATATCTCTCTCTGTCAATAACTCTCTCTTGCTCTCTCTCAGATGGCTAGTATAGCTAGTCTTTGCTAGCTGACTAGCTGCTAGTTTTGCTGTGTGGTTGTGAAATGTATCGGGCTCACAAAGCGTCTTTGTTTTTGCGCTTGCCCATCACTCGCAAGGCAAGGGCCCTGAGGACAAGGCACCCAGGAGCCACAGAAAAAAAGGGTTCAAGAGGGATCGACACATACTGCACCCCAGTACAACTATTTCACAACACCTGGAGGCAGCACATCAGCTCCTTGGGAGCATGGCTCTAAAGTGCGATATAAACCACATATGGAAACAGGAAGTTTTGGTTACAATTTTTATAATTGCCGACAGATAATTTGTTCATTCGACATGGTGTGATCTTTTTGTGTCTGTAAAATGTATCGGGCGAGAAATGGTGGTGGAAATAATTTTATGCGCAAATACTGATAGGGTGAGTATTGGTAAAGTGGGACACTTTCTGAAAATGTGCTTTCCGGAACACCTTACAGAATCATCCCATTGACTCCCATCATGATACCATTCTAAACAGTTTTGGAACTCTACTACACTATACAAAAGAAAGAGAAATTAAACACAGGATGAATGACTCTTCTACAAACACAAACTGTCCTTTTCAGTTGATACTGGTAAATCGGGACACCTTGATTGACAAAGTGGGACACTTAATTCTTTATTGTAAAGAAGGATACATGAATGAGTATGAGTAATTTCAATACTTTAATGATTAACTTAAATTATAATTACAAATTAAATGTATTAAAACATTTAGGTATTTTTGTGGAACATTAAGAATGATCAATTATTATTATCATCATCATACTTGATTATAATTATATGATGTAGCCTATATGTAAATGTATAGCCTATAAATAAAATCAAATGAACTTCATCTAGGCCTATCAGCTCAGCACTTTCAACACTACACTCTAGTGGACCTCGACCCTCAACAATTTCAATGACTGTTTAATTGTCACCAGAGTTGAATACAGAAAACTATAATCTTTTTGTCATCATATACCTATGAATATACCCGTAGCTTGCTATGATGTTCTATCTGCTATGATGTTCTAATCTGCATTAAAATGGCCTAGAGGAGAGTCCCAGTTTAACACCAACAGGGTGTCCCAGTTTGACAGTAGGCGATTGGCAACTGGAACACAGTCAAAATGTCAATGTTCTAAAAAGGTGAAAGTAGTAAGCAAACCATTTAGAGTAATTATTTTACAATTACATCCCATTACAAAATATTGTATGCTGTAATGAAACGTTGAATATCCTTCTTTTTATTTATTTATATAAACCTACGTTATTTTCCTCAGAACCCTATGTCATTTTACTTACAATTATGCCTCAAGAGACATGTGTTATTACACGGGATGCCACGCCCACAATGATGACTTCATAACGTTTGAACCCATTTCTTATCATCACATACTTCACTAACACACAGGCATAGATTTTTGGGTATGTTATTGTACACAATTGAATATATCCATTACACAGCTGAAGTATCCCACTTTACCAATACTCCCCCTAATAACCATCATATCTAAGTAAACTTGGAGTCACGTGATATGGTGTGTGGTCCTCCCACTATGACTCGGGAAACCATGTAATTTAAGGCTAAAGATGAAGTAAATTATGAGGAACTTCACAGGGTGTTTGTTGCAAGCTATGAGCTTCATGCTCCTTTCCAATAAATATCAAGGGTCTTATTCTGGTGACATGATGATTGACGCTTGACTGTTGTTTGACAAATATAAATATTCCTTCTCTTATCCATAATCTCATCATGTAAACTAGAGCTTCTTAGAGCTTTATAGGTTTGATAAATTCACCTCTGAAGATGAAATGTGTACTTACACATTTACACTTAATATTGCTCTAATTTATCATCCAAAGGGTCCCAGAGATAAGATGAAGTGTCATTTTATTAGATACCCTTTTCATATCCTAAAAATGTCCATATAGCATGCACAACAGATTTTGTATTTCCAGTGATTCAATTTGCAAAGAAAGGAATCTGTGAAAATCTAACCCTAAACGTTGTTTCAACCAGTCAAATCATGTCTGTATGTATTCCTCAGAGATCCTAGAACGTAACCAGACTTCACTATATCATTATATATATTTGGTCATAGAGCGACGCCATCATGGCACGCCGATGACGCAGGCAGTATTCACTTAAACGACTCTAACTTTGTCAAATAAGCACCAATCGGGGTCAAACAAAGCTAGCTAGATAGCCAATGAGTGAGCTGGGCTTTACTTTATTTGATATATGTAGATTTTAGAATATTTGCATGAAAATCTGTTGACAGATGGAAAACTAGCTAAATGTGACAAAATATTTTGCTGTGAGACCAGGAGTTTTATTTTTGGAGCACTGTGCAACTATGAAAAAAATCTCCCAGATAATAATTAATGCAGGCTAATGATAAGGCTTTCCAAGTGCCCTAGTGAAACACGATTTGTGCAGATTCATTAGCGTCATGAACCACGTTTCCATTCACAGTTTCTATGTGAGTAAAATCACACCTTATATAAAATAAAATCGTCATGATATCTAGGATGGAAACAGGACATTTCTGTACAATTTTTTAAATGCTGACAGAATTTTTTCTTCAACACGGTGGGATCATTTTGTGTTGGTAAATTTCATTTAAAAAATGCCGGTAGAAACTCCAATGTGCAAATATTGATATAATAACCATCATATCAAAGTAAACTTGGAGTCACGCGGTGATATGGTGTGTGTGGTCCTTCTACTATGACTCGGGAAACCATGCAGTTTATTGGGATAAACTTCACAGGGTGGTGAAAGTGCATGGCGATCTCGATGCAACTTTCCAATAAATATCTAAGGTCTTGATGATCAATGCATGACTGATCAATACTCTTAGGCTATTCATAATAATCTCATCATTTAGACTGGCCTACGCACAGCCTACCCGCACTGTATCAGCAAGCTGTTGGTTACAGCACACATGCAAGACAATAAGTAGGGACGCTCATCCCCTCTGTCGGCGCTCTTCCCCCCTGTCGGCGCTCATCCCCTCTGTCGGCGCTCTTCCCCTCTGTCGGCGCTCATCCCCTCTGTCGGCGCTCTTCCCCTCTGTCGGCGCTCTTCCCCCCTGTCGGCGCTCATCCCCTCTGTCGGCGCTCTTCCCCCCTGTCGGCGCTCATCCCCTCTGTCGGGCGCTCTTCCCCTCTGTCGGCGCTCTTCCCCTCTGTCGGCGCTCTTCCCCCTGTCGGCGCTCTTCCCCCTGTCGGCGCTCATCCCCTCTGTCGGCGCTCTTCCCCCTGTCGGGCGCTCATCCCCTCTGTCGGCGCTCTTCCCCTCTGTCGGGCGCTCTTCCCCTCTGTCGGCGCTCTTCCCCTCTGTCGGCGCTCTTCCCCTCTGTCTGCGCTCTTCCCCTCTGTCGGTGCTCTTCCCCTCTGTCGGGCGCTCTTCCCTCTGTCGGCGCTCTTCCCCCTGTCGGCGCTCTTCCCCCTGTCGGGCGCTCTTCCCCTCTGTCGGCGCTCTTCCCCCTGTCGGGCGCTCTTCCCCTCTGTCGGCGCTCTTCCCCCTGTCGGCGCTCTTCCCCTCTGTCGGCGCTCTTCCCCCTGTCGGCGCTCTTCCCCCTGTCGGCGCTCTTCCCCCTGTCGGCGCTCTTCCCCCTGTCGGCGCTCTTCCCCCTGTCGGCGCTCTTCCCCCTGTCGGCACTCTTCCCCCTGTCGGCGCTCATCCCCTCTGTCGGCGCTCTTCCCCTCTGTCGGCGCTCTTCCCCCCTGTCGGCGCTCATCCCCTCTGTCGGCGCTCATCCCCTCTGTCGGCGCTCATCCCCTCTGTCGGCGCTCTTCCCCTCTGTCGGCGCTCTTCTCCTCTGCGAGCCCACCAGACCAGACCACAACAAGAGAAACACCAATCACACTGGGCACCACAGGAGAGAGATATATAAGGAGCTTCCCCAAATCCTACAATAACTCAACCCGAGCCTTTGTGCGGATTTGCGGTGGACAATTAGGCGCTGTAGCCCGCTGGCAAGGAAAACACCCCCAGCATGCTGGCAGATTCCCCCAAGCCACGGATGTGCCCCCGAGACAACTGCTCAGTCCACAGACACCACACAAAAATAACGAAATAACCATGCCGAACGTATTCCAAAGTGAAACACGTCGCTAAGCCTAACGGGGAAAAGAAAGGCTATAGGTCCAGATAGCAAATGACACTGCCATACCCACTGAGGTACACAGCAGATTGCACTCACCTCAGACTGATGTCCCAACAGCGAGTAGAGCAAAAGTTGCCAGCCTGGGCAGAGGCCTGGAAACTAACCAATGTTACTCTTTCCAATGCAGCACAGAACCAACTATCCACCACAGTGGTAAGTTTACCAAACAAACAAAGGCAACCAACACTGGGCCTAACAAATATTACAACTCAAAAAAGATGCACACAAAGCACCTACAGAGTTTATCGAACAATAACATTTTCTCCAAAACAAAATACTCATATCAGTTAGCTTAATGACACTTGTATTGGTCCTACTGGAATACTTTTACAGGCAACACATTGATGACATCACCGAACAACCAGAATCAACTCTAAGGCACTATACCAAAACATTTATAAGACTATGCAGTGAATACCAACCAAAGCACATCCCAATTAGCATTGGGGAAAAGTGGGGAATTTGGGAAAGGTGAATTTATCCCTGGACACACTCGGCCCAGATGTGTCCCATTTCGATGATGACCCAGCTCGATCCACCGACACCCCACTAAGGAAAACAAGAGCAAAGAGAAAGAATTCGGCAGACAGAGAGGGAGGGTCGTCACAGGACCTATAGATAGCTTTAGCAAGAAAACCCAAATGCTGAATTTATTTTTGGGGATCCCCATTAGATTTTACTATAACATTGGCTGGTCAATTATCATGGGCAAGTCATATTGACAAAATTGTTTTGAAGTTGGGGTGGGGGTATGTCTGTTATAAAAAGATGTCATGAATTTTTTACACAAAAATCAACTGTACTAGTTATTCACGCTCTGGATTTGTCCCATATTGATTACTGTCCGGTAATATGGTCAACTGCAGAAAATAAAGATCTGCACGCCTTTCCCTTAACTGCACATACTTAACTAACATCAACAACATGCATGCCAGTCTTTCCGAGTTGAGGGTTGACGAGAGGTTAACTTCTAGTTTTTATGAGAAATATCACTGTGCTGAAAATGCCAGATTGTCTGCATAGTCAAATAACATTCAGCTCAGACACCCATACATACTTCACAAGACATACCACCAGGGGTTTCTTCACAGTCCCCAAGTCCAAAACAATTTCACAGCAATGCACAGTTTTATACAGAACCATGATCACATGGAACTCCCTTCCATCTGCAATTGCTCAAGCAAACAGCAAAATAGCCTTTAAAAAACGGACAAGAGAAACGATTCATGGAACGGCGGAGACTGTGAGGGGACACACACGTGAACACAGGCACACCCAGACACTAACACACACATTTTGTTGCGCTGTATTGTTTGCATAATTTTTTAGTTGCATTGTGTGTATCTAGCTATATATTTGACATTTGTGTGACTTTCCTTGTTTATCAGTTCATCAGTGTTTTGTTTCTGGTCATGTTTTGTGTTTTTGTGGACTCCGGGCAGAGTAGCTGCTGCTTCTGCAAAAGCGAATGGGGATCCAAATAAACAATCACAACAGCTGCTCTTCCAGGAGCCCAACAGATTTGGATTAGATTGTTTTCTGATTGGTTAAAGGTGATCCAATCACTGACAAATTAGTTTTGAACAATGCCGCTCTTTACAGGCACACACGGTTGTAATGAAAAGACCGCCATACTGAATCAGTGAAGTAAAAACAACTGTGAAACAGAGCGATTCAGTTTGGATTCCCAGGCTCGGATTGAGGGGTAAATTGTCCCTCAGATTTCATTGGTGAAGGTCTTGGACATAAGGGCACGATCAGACAAAGGAGAAGGTAAGAAGAAGATAGACTTCACACCTGAAGGACAAAACAAAAGTTGCCCTGTCTGCACACAATCCTACATGTTAAACAAACACGACACAATGCAATGATTCATGAACACGACATGACAACCCTCCTTCGAGAGCCACATCATTTGAGACAAACAACTTTTTAATGTCATAATGTCATGTCACACACAGCGGTGGACAGTCTGACCATTGACTGGTCGATACCGCTGGCTGCTAGCCAACTGTCTCGCCTAAATCATGGCATGTGTCACGTTGGTGTCAAGTCATCAGTCCTGACCTGGTAATATGATCTTCTTCTTCTTCTCCTGTCCCTCTACCATAGATAGACTCTGATGATGTCATCACACGAGACGAGCAGATTTACCTCCTGATTGGTCCCCGTGCCAAGTGTGAGAGGATAATCCATTCCCAGCTGGCCATAGTCAAAGGTGTGTTAACTACTTCAACCCCATCGCAAGTCATAGGACAGTGTATACCTAGGTATACTTCCAGAATACATCAAATACATGCAACGTCTGGTTGTATTGGAGGAGAGGTATGGGAAACACTGTTACAGGACATAGCCTATACTTTTTTATGATTTCATTGGGATCCCCTTTTGCACCCAACTGAAGATCAAGGGACAGAAAAGGTTTCTGGTGCAGTGGTTGTCCAGATTATGAATGATTTGTTAAAGTGTCAAATCAGCTTGTCTTGTGTCAACCACCATCAGTCCAATATGGGATGAAGTGTAATTGATGACAAATAAGATTGTTCGTCACTTCCTCCTGTTCAAGTACAGTCAAAAGCGCTATCAATCCAATATCCTGGAGTGAAGTATTTCCACAGTGACGGGAGGTTAGATATGAGATGAATGATAGGAAAAACCCGCTCGACTCACGGTCACGTGGCATAGAGTTATGATGCAGAGTCTTGATACAGATTGTGAATGGCCATCTGTTAGAAATGTCATTACAGATGCATCGTATCATCTGAGATACAGTGCATTCAGAAAGTGTCTCCACATTGTGTTATGTTACAGCCTTATACTAAAATGGATTAAATAAAAAAAAAATCCTAATCAATCTTCACACAATACCCCATAATGACAAAGGCAAAAATAGGTTTTCAGAAATGTTTGCACATTTATTACAAATAAAAACAGAAATACCTTATTTACATAAGTATTCAGACCTTTTGCTATGAGATGTGATATTGAGCTCAGGTGCATCCTGTTTCCATTGATCATCCTTCAGATGTTTCTACAACTTGATTGGAGTCCAACTGTGGTAAATTCAATTGATTGGACATGATTTGGAAAGGCACACACCTGTCTATAATAAGGGTACAAAAAAATCTGCAGCATTGAAGGTCCCCAAGAATACAGTGGTCTACATCATTGTTAAACGGAAATAGGTTTGGAACCCCCAAGACTCTTCCTAGAGCTGGCCACCTGGCCAAACTGAGCAATAGGGGGAGAAGGGCCTTGGTCAGGGAGGTGACCAAGAACCCAATGATCACTCTGACAGAGCTCCAGAGTGCCTCTGTGGCAATGGGAGAATGACAACCATCTCTGCAGCACTCCACCAATCAGGCCTTTATGGTAGAGTGGCCAGATGGAAACCACTCCTCAAGAAAAGGCACATGACAGCCCACTTGGAGTTTGCCAAAAGGCACCTAAAGGACTTTCAGACCACTCTCAGACCAAGATTCTGATGAAACCAAGATTGAACTCTTTGGCCTGAATGCCAAGCATCACATCTGGAGGAAACCTGGCACCATCCCTATGGTGAAGCATGGTGGCGGCAGCATCATGCTGTGGAGATGTTTTTCAGCAGCAGGGAGACTAGTCAGGATCGAGGGAAAGATGAACAGAGCAAAGTACAGAGAGATCCATGATGAAAACCTGCTCCAGAGCACTAAGGACCTCAGACTGTGGTGACGGTTCACCTTCCAACAGGACAACAACCCTAAGCACACAGCCAAGACATCGCAGGAATGGCTTCGGGACAAGTCTCTGAATGTCCTTGAGTGGCCTAGCCAGAGCCTGGGAATGATCCTGATCAAACATCTCTGGAGAGACTTGAAAATAACTGTGCATCAACGCTCCCCATCCAACCTGACAGAGCCTTAGAGGATCTGCAGTGAAGAATGGGAGAAACTCCCCAAATACAGGTGTGCCAAGCTTGTAGTGTCATACTCAAGAAGATTCAAGGCTGTAATCGTTTCCAAAGGTGCTTCAACAAAGGACTGAGTAAAGAGTCTGAATACTTACAGTATGTAAATGTGATATTTCTGTTTTTAATTTTTTATAAATTTGCAAAATGTATAAAATACTGTTTTTGTTTGGTCATTATGAGGTGTTGTGTGTAGATTGATGAGGGAAAAAAACATTTAATCAATTGTAGTATAAGGCTGTAACGTAACAAAATGTGGAAAAAGTCAAGGGGTCTGAGTTTTTCCGAATGCATTGTATATTATGAAATGAAATGTCGGTTGAATTTTCTACTGATTAAGAAAGAGCACAATGACTCATACAAAATGGCCATCTGTGCTGTTGTATTTTTGCAGAAGATGACTGTGTACCGGAGTGGGATGGGATTATCTGCTGGCCCAGAGGGAAGCCTAGTCAGCTGGTCTCGGTTCTATGTCCAGAATACATCTACGACTTCAACCACAGAGGTGGGCTGGCTCATGACAAGATCATTAACCTAAAGCTCAATAGCTGCTTTGTTCTTTTTACATACACTAATGGACAAACCCCATACAGTAGAAGGAAATACAGTACATTGTCCACATACATCTGTCCATAATCATGACAAGTCAGTGATAGATTGTGTTTACCAGCAGACACTGGCCTTCAGGTTTTGTAAATGTAAAATGTATTGTGTTACGAAACCAACAACTAGCTTACGGATATTGTTGCACTCGCTTTGTCCAAGGGTCATAGGCCGAGATACATTATGTAACTTGAATGAATTATGTGCGTCTATGTGAGAAATCAGCGCATAAGCCTAAGTGTTGAATGTACTTTTTCCCAGGGAAACAGTAAGCTAACCTTGGCCAGCTCTGTCTCTCTTGAGCTTTTGGTCGGCTAGTCCAAGCTGATTATTCTTTGTTAAATTGGTGACAAAACATAAATATGTACGAAAAAGGAAAAATACCAAAGGGATGCCCAAACTAAAAACCAAAAAACTAACGAAAGGCCTCATGGCCACCAAACAAAACCAGCAGCCTCACGGCTGGCAAGCTGGGAAACAGACCCTTTCACCCAACCTTCTAATCACAGTCGATTCCTTATAAAGTGCACCTTGCGAAAAGCAAATTCAGTTCATGCAGTTCACCAGTCTCAAATCGAGTACTCTTTTTGCACAGTGCTTACAGACATCTGCATGCATACTCAAGTTTGTTCATGTGTTTACAACAGTCCCAAGCTATACTGTAGAGGAGTCTTAACTCCACATTACATTAGATGTAGCACGTATCGGCCTTGCTTTGAATATGCAGTATGGAAGTTTAGTAGCTACAGTAGTTGTTAATATCACACTCTGGCTTGAATGTTGTCTGTATGGTTCATACACATAAGATACAACAGAAGCACACAATCCTCGGTTTTAGCCTAACAATATACACTGAGTGTACAAAGCATTAAGAACACCTGCTCTTTCTTTTATTGTTTGTATCTTTATTTAACTAGGCAAGTCAGTTAAGAACAAATTATTAATTTCAATGACAGCCTAGGAACAGTTCAGGGGCAGATTTGTACCTTGTCAGCTCGGGGATTTGAACTTGCAACCTTCACGGTTACTAGTCCAACGCTCTAACCACTAGGCCACCCTGCCGGCCCAAAATGCCTTTCCATGACATACACTGACCAGATGAATCAAGGTGAAAGTTATGAACCTTTATTGATGTCACCGGTTAAATAGATGAAGGAAGCAGACAGGTTAGCAGAAGGATGTTTAAGCCTTGAGACCATTGAGACATGGATTCAATGTTCACCATGTGTGCCATTCAGAGGGTGAATGGGCTAGACATAAGACTGAAGTGCCTTTAGAACGGGGGTATGGTATTAAGGTGCAAGGCAACACTGCTGGGTTTCTCCAGCTCAACAATTTACCATTAGTCCACCACCCAAAGGATATCCAGCCAATTTGACACAACTGCGGGAAGCATTGGACATGGACCAGCATCCCTGTGGAACGCTTTCGACACCTTGTGCCCCAATGAATTGAGGTTGTTCTGAGGGCAAACGGTGTCCAACTCAATATTAGGAAGGTGTTCCTAATGTTTTATACACTCAGTGTATGCTTTTGCTCATGAGCTTGGGAGGTGAGTCTTTTTCATTTCTGGGCAATATTTCTGTGGCATTTAAGGGATCTATTTTGGCTCAAGAGCCCCTCCTGAGACAAAAGCTCTGTTTTGCCCCTTTTAAGGTTATTGTACTAATGATGGTATCCCTCTTCTCCCCATCCCACAGGTCAGGCCTATCGTCAGTGTGATGCCTCAGGGAACTGGGAGCAGGTGCCTAGCATCAACCGCACCTGGGCCAACTACACTGAGTGTACCACCTACCTATTGTCTAGCCATAGAAGCCAAGAAGAGGTGTGTGTGTGTGTGTGTGTGTGTGTGTGTGTGTGTGTGTGTGTGTGTGTGTGTGTGTGTGTGTGTGTGTGTGTGTGTGTGTGTGTGTGTGTGTGTGTGTGTGTGTGTGTGTGTGTGTGTGTGTGTGTGTGTGTGTGTGTGTGTGTGTGTGTGTGTGTGTGTGTGTGTGTGTGTGTGTGTGTGTAGAATAGTAAACGGACACAAATTTGACCTACTGTGGAGATTTTGTTAGTCTCCACAAGGTCAAATGCTATTTCTTAATCGGGTTAAGGTTAGAATTGGGGTTAGGTTTAAGATGATTTCTGTTTTTGCTGGTATCAAACTTTGGGTTGCACGGGCCTATTGCAGCTTTCTGCCCTGTTTCTATATTGTACATCAGACTGGTTAGGAGAAGGTGAGAGAACATGAAAGTCCGAGAGCTCCGAGGGGTCACCCATGACAGTTCAACAACAGGAGGAAGACAATTGTTGATAAAGTGGTGGGGGTAAACAAGTCTAATTTTAAAACAAATGTTATATAATTCATCATAATAAAACATACAAACTGGATCAATAAATGAATAGATAAACAATTAAGTAAGTAAGTAAATAATTGGAACTCACACCAAGGGATGAAGGGATTAAGTGCGACAAAGATAAGTGCTATGTTAATGTGCTTTATATATATAATACAATTAAATATAAAAATATACAAAACCAGATTGAGCTGGTCTGGAGAGGGTTAGGTTTAGGGTTAGGGTTAGGGTTAGGGTTAGAGTTAGAGTTAGGGGTTAGGGAAAATAGGATTTTGAATGGGACTGAATTGTGTGTCCCCACAAGATTAGCTGTACAAGACTGTGTGTGTGTGTGTGTGTGTGTGTGTGTGTGTGTGTGTGTGTGTGTGTGTGTGTGTGTGTGTGTGTGTGTGTGTGTGTGTGTGTGTGTGTGTGTGTGTGTGTGTGTGTGTGTGTGTGTGTGTGTGTGTGTGTGTGTGTGTGTGTGGTTGTGCTGTGCGTGTGTGGGCACATTTGTGCGCTTATGTGTGTGTCAGTCCTGTGTGGCTCATTGCGCTTGCAATGCCAGGGTTGGATGTTTGATTCCCACGGGATATCAGTAAGGAAAAAGTATGAAAAGGCATAAGAGTGGCTGCTAAATGACTAAAATGGTAGTGTGTGTTATTTTTTAAGGGGGATTTTCACCTGAACAAAGCCCTCTCTGTCTATTTAAAGTGAACAGTTATCACAGTGTCAACCACAATGCATGAATTAGTAACCCTGTGTTGACCAAGCATTTTGCTTGTGGCAAGAATCTTTTTCAGGCATAAAAAAATAATCACATCAAAACCCTATGTGGAATTCATCAGTCCATCATGATACTCACCCACTACGAGCTGTGGTCTTCAGCAGTGGACCGTAACCATTTGTGAACAGCATGTTCTTGACTTTGTTCCTGTTCACACGCACACTCACAAGCACGTACACACATTCACACACACACATGCAGAGACAAGTATGCACAATTACACACACACACACACACACACACACACACACACACACACACACACACACACACACACACACACACACACACACACACACACACACACACACACACACACACACACACACACACACACACACACACACACACACACACACACACACACACACGCTCATTTGCTGAGTGTATTTGTTCTCCATTTTTAGGAGGTGTTTGAGCGGCTTCACTTGATGTACACCATTGGCTACTCCATCTCTCTGGTATCCCTACTGGTGGCTGTCTCGATTCTCTGCTACTTCAAGTAAGACCCCTTTAATGCTCCTCTTCAGTAGTATTACTATAGTAATACCAATACACTAGTCCACCATTCATGAAAATCTAAAAGACTCAGTTAAGACAGAGGTGATTTATTGCACGTGTAATACCAAAAAAAAAACATTTGGTAAGTAGAAAGTAAATAATAGCACTTTACTTAATAATGGTATATGGCATTATGATGTGGTTATAATTAGTTGCGGTGACATATGCACAATTAGAACCCCCTTGTAAAGACCAGTATTTCCAGTTTGTTTACTGTCATGATATCAGATGAATCTGCCACACTGGTATGCAATGTTCCCTCTAAACTGCGCCCGTACATGGCAGCACACTTTCTCCAGGATTGCCTCGCAGAATAAATGCCATGCTGTGCAGAGATGCAAGAGATTGAACTTCACTGAGTTCGCCCCATTAGTTTGCACTATATACAGTGCATTCGTAAAGTTTTCAGACCCCTTGACTTTTTCCACATTTTGTTACGTTACAGCCTTTTTATAAAATTGATGAAATAGTTCTTTCCCCTCATCCATCTACACACAATACCCCATAATGACAAAGCAAACATTTTGCTAATTTATTCTAAATAAAAACATATCACATTTACATAAGTATTCAGACCCTTTACTCAGTACTTTGTTGAAGCACCTTTGGCAGTGATTACAGCTTCGAGTCTTCTTGGGTATGACACTACAAGCTTGGCACACCTGTATTTTGGGAGTTTCTCCAACTCTTCTCTGCAGATCCTCTCAAGCTCCTTCAGGTTGGATCGGGAGCGTCGCTGCACAGCTGTTTTCAGGAATCTCAAAGATGTTTGATCAGGTTCAAGTCCGGGCTCTGGCTGGGCCACTCAAGGACATTCACAGACTTGTCCCGAAGCCACTCCTGCGCAGTCTTGGCTGTGTGCTCAGGGTTGTTGTCATGTTTTCATCAAGGATCTCTCTGTACTTTGCTCCGTTCATCTTCCCTCGATCCTGATTAGTCTCCCAGTCCCTGCCGCTGAAAAACATACCCACAGCATGATGCTGCCACCACCATGCATCTGTTATGCAGGTGAATGAGGACCCAAAAGCGACTTGGCGAAAACAGAGTTTTTAATCCAGTAAAGTAACTTTACAATCAAAAGGCATAATTCTACTCGTAATGACGAGAACAGACTGGAGACTTGATCAAGAACTGCAGGTTGCCTCGGGAAGGCACTTGAACGCAGCAGACTCAGACACCTGCTCACCACGCAGCATCTGAGGGAAACACGACACGACAGGGCGATACATAGACACAGCACGGTGAACAATAGACAAGGATCCGACAGGACAGGAACGGAAAACAAGGGAAGAAATAGGGACTCTAATCAGGGGAAAAGATAAGGAACAGGTGTGGGAAGACTAAATGATTGATTAGGGGAATAGGAACAGCTGGGAGCAGGAACGGAACGATAGAGAGAAGAGAGAGAGGAAGGGAGAGAGAAAAAGGGGAACGAACCTAAAAAGACCAGCAGGGGGGAAAACGAACAGAAGGAAAAGCAAAATGACAAGATGATATAAGACAAAACATGACAGTACCCCCCCACTCACCGAGCGCCTCCTGGCGCTCTCGAGGAGGAATCCTGGCGGCAACGGAGGAAATCATCAATAAGTGAACGGTCCAGCACGTCCCGAGACGGAACCCAACTCCTCTCCTCAGGACCGTAACCCTCCCAATCCACTAAGTATTGGTGACCCCGTCCCCGAGAACGCATGTCCATGATCCTACGTACCTTGTAAATAGGTGCGCTCTCGACAAGGACGGGAGGGGGGGGGAGGGAAGACGAACGGGGGTGCGAAGAAAGGGCTTGACACAGGAGACATGGAAGACAGGATGGACGCGACGAAGATGTCGCAGAAGAAGCAGTCGCACAGCGACAGGATTGACGACCTGGGAGACACGGAACGGACCAATGAACCGCGGAGTCAACTTACGAGAAGCTGTCGTAAGAGGAAGGTTGCGAGTGGAAAGCCACACTCTCTGGCCGCAACAATACCTTGGACTCTTAATCCTGCGTTTATTGGCGGCTCTCACAGTCTGTGCCCTGTAACGGCAAAGTGCAGACCTCACCCTCCTCCAGGTGCGCTCACAACGTTGGACAAACGCTTGAGCGGAGGGAACGCTGGACTCGGCAAGCTGGGATGAGAACAGAGGAGGCTGGTAACCCAGACTACTCTGAAACGGAGATAACCCGGTAGCAGACGAAGGAAGCGAGTTGTGAGCGTATTCTGCCCAGGGGAGCTGTTCTGCCCAAGACGCAGGGTTTCTGAAAGAAAGACTGCGTAGTATGCGACCAATCGTCTGATTGGCCCTCTCTGCTTGACCGTTAGACTGGGGATGAAACCCGGAAGAGAGACTGACGGACGCACCAATCAAACGACAGAACTCCCTCCAAAACTGTGACGTGAATTGCGGGCCTCTGTCTGAAACGGCGTCTAACGGGAGGCCATGAATTCTGAACACATTCTCGATGATGATTTGTGCCGTCTCCTTAGCGGAAGGAAGTTTAGCGAGGGGAATGAAATGTGCCGCCTTAGAGAACCTATCGACAACCGTAAGAATCACAGTCTTCCCCGCAGACAAAGGCAGACCGGTAATGAAGTCTAGGGCGATGTGAGACCATGGTCGAGAAGGAATGGGGAGCGGTCTGAGACGACCGGCAGGAGGAGAGTTACCCGACTTAGTCTGCGCGCAGTCCGAACAAGCAGCCACGAAACGGCGCGTGTCACGCTCCTGAGTCGGCCACCAAAAGCGCTGGCGAATAGACGCAAGAGTGCCTCGAACACCGGGATGACCAGCTAACTTGGCAGAGTGAGCCCACTGAAGAACAGCCAGACGAGTGGAAACAGGAACGAAAAGGAGGTTACTAGGACAAGCGCGCGGCGACGCAGTGTGCGTGAGTGCTTGCTTAACCTGTCTTTCAATTCCCCAGACTGTCAACCCGACAACACGCCCATAAGGAAGAATCCCCTCGGGATCAGTAGAAGCCACAGAAGAACTAAACAGACGGGATAAGGCATCAGGCTTGGTGTTTTTGCTACCCGGACGGTAAGAAATCACAAACTCGAAACGAGCGAAAAACAACGCCCAACGAGCTTGACGGGCATTAAGTCGTTTGGCAGAACGGATGTACTCAAGGTTCTTATGGTCTGTCCAAACGACAAAAGGAACGGTCGCCCCCTCCAACCACTGTCGCCATTCGCCTAGGGCTAAGCGGATGGCGAGCAGTTCGCGGTTACCCACATCATAGTTGCGCTCAGATGGCGACAGGCGATGAGAAAAATAAGCGCAAGGATGAACCTTATCGTCAGACTGGAAGCGCTGGGATAGAATGGCTCCCACGCCTACCTCTGAAGCGTCAACCTCGACAATGAATTGTCTAGTGACGTCAGGAGTAACGAGGATAGGAGCGGACGTAAAACGTTCTTTTAGAAGATCAAAAGCTCCCTGGGCGGAACCGGACCACTTAAAACACGTCTTGACAGAAGTAAGAGCTGTGAGAGGGGCAGCAACTTGACCGAAATTACGAATGAAACGCCGATAGAAATGAGCGAAACCTAAAAAGCGCTGCAACTCGACACGTGACCTTGGAACGGGCCAATCACTGACAGCTTGGACCTTAGCGGAATCCATCTGAATGCCTTCAGCGGAAATAACGGAACCGAGAAAAGTAACGGAGGAGACATGAAAAGAGCACTTCTCAGCCTTCACGTAGAGACAATTCTCTAAAAGGCGCTGTAGAACACGTCGAACGTGCTGAACATGAATCTCGAGTGACGGTGAAAAAATCAGGATATCGTCAAGATAGACAAAAACAAAGATGTTCAGCATGTCTCTCAGAACATCATTAACTAATGCCTGAAAAACAGCTGGCGCATTGGCGAGACCAAACGGCAGAACCCGGTAATCAAAATGCCCTAACGGAGTGTTAAACGCCGTTTTCCACTCGTCCCCCTCTCTGATGCGCACGAGATGGTAAGCGTTACGAAGGTCCAACTTAGTAAAGCACCTGGCTCCCTGCAGAATCTCGAAGGCTGATGACATAAGGGGAAGCGGATAACGATTCTTAACCGTTATGTCATTCAGCCCTCGATAATCCACGCAGGGGCGCAGAGTACCGTCCTTCTTCTTAACAAAAAAGAACCCCGCCCCGGCCGGAGAGGAAGAAGGCACTATGGTACCGGCGTCAAGAGACACAGATAAATAATCCTCGAGAGCCTTACGTTCGGGAGCCGACAGAGAGTATAGTCTACCCCGAGGAGGAGTGGTCCCCGGAAGGAGATCAATACTACAATCATACGACCGGTGAGGAGGAAGGGAGTTGGCTCGGGACCGACTGAAGACCGTGCGCAGATCATGATATTCCTCCGGCACTCCTGTCAAATCGCCAGGTTCCTCCTGAGAAGTGGGGACAGAAGAAATGGGAGGGATGGCAGACATTAAACACTTCACATGACAAGAAACGTTCCAGGATAGGATAGAATTACTAGACCAATTAATAGAAGGATTATGACATACTAGCCAGGGATGACCCAAAACAACAGGTGTAAAAGGTGAACGAAAAATCAAAAAAGAAATAGTCTCACTGTGGTTACCAGATACTGTGAGAGTTAAAGGTAGTGTCTCAAATCTGATACTGGGAAGATGACTACCATCTAAGGCAAACATGGGCGTAGGCTTGTCTAACTGTCTGAAAGGAATGTCATGTTTCCGAGCCCATGCTTCGTCCATGAAACAACCCTCAGCCCCAGAGTCAATCAAGGCACTGCATGTAGCACCCGAACCGGTCCAGCGTAGATGGACCGACATAGTAGTACAGGATCTAGATGAAGAGACCTGAGTAGTAGCGCTCACCAGTAGCCCTCCGCTTACTGATGAGCTCTGGCCTTTTACTGGACATGAATTGACAAAATGTCCATCAAATCCGCAATAGAGACACAGGCGGTTGGTGATCCTCCGTTCCCTCTCCTTGGTCGAGATGCGAATACCTCCCAGCTGCATGGGCTCAGTCTCTGAGCCAGAGGAGGGAGATGGTTGCGATGCGGAGCAGGGAAACACCGTTGACGCGAGCTCTCTTCCACGAGCTTGGTGACGAATATCTACCCGTCGTTCTATGCGGATGGCGAGAGCAATCAAAGAGTCCACACTGGAAGGAACCTCCCGAGAGAGAATCTCATCTTTGACCACTGCGTGGAGTCCCTCCAGAAAACGAGCGAGCAGCGCCGGCTCGTTCCAGTCACTAGAGGCAGCAAGAGTGCGAAACTCTATAGAGTAATCCGTTATGGATCGATCACCTTGGCATAGGGAAGCCAGGGCCCTAGAAGCCTCCCTACCAAAAACTGAACGGTCAAAAACCCGAATCATCTCCTCTTTAAAGTTCTGGTAATTGTTAGAACAATCAGCCCTTGCCTCCCAGATAGCTGTGCCCCACTCTCGAGCCCGGCCAGTAAGGAGTGAAATGACGTAAGCAACCCGAGCTCTCTCGCTAGAGTATGTGTTGGGTTGGAGAGAGAACACAATATCACACTGGGTGAGAAAGGAGCGGCACTCCGTGGGCTGCCCGGAGTAGCAAGGTGGGTTATTAACCCTAGGTTCCGGAGGCTCGGCAGGCCAGGAAGTAACAGGTGGCACGAGACGAAGACTCTGGAACTGTCCAGAGAGGTCGGAAACCTGAGCGGCCAGGTTCTCCACGGCATGGCGAGCAGCAGACAATTCCTGCTCGTGTCTGCCGAGCATGGCTCCTTGGATCTCGACGGCAGTGTTACGAGCATCTGTAGTCGCTGGGTCCATTCCTTGGTCGGATCCTTCTGTTATGCAGGTGAATGAGGACCCAAAAGCGACTTGGCGAAAACAGAGTTTTTAATCCAGTAAAGTAACTTTACAATCAAAAGGCATAATTCTACTCGTAATGACGAGAACAGACTGGAGACTTGATCAAGAACTGCAGGTTGCCTCGGGAAGGCACTTGAACGCAGCAGACTCAGACACCTGCTCACCACGCAGCATCTGAGGGAAACACGACACGACAGGGCGATACATAGACACAGCACGGTGAACAATAGACAAGGATCCGACAGGACAGGAACGGAAAACAAGGGAAGAAATAGGGACTCTAATCAGGGGAAAAGATAAGGAACAGGTGTGGGAAGACTAAATGATTGATTAGGGGAATAGGAACAGCTGGGAGCAGGAACGGAACGATAGAGAGAAGAGAGAGAGGAAGGGAGAGAGAAAAAGGGGAACGAACCTAAAAAGACCAGCAGGGGGAAAACGAACAGAAGGAAAAGCAAAATGACAAGATGATATAAGACAAAACATGACAGCATCACCATAGGGATGGTGCCAGGTTTTGTCCAGATGTGATGCTTGGTATTCAGGCCAAAGAGTTCAATCTTGGATTCATCAGAACAGAGAATATTGTTTCTCATGGTTTGAGAGATCTTTAGGTGCCTTTTGGCAAACTCCCAATGGACTGTCATGTGCCTTTTACTGAGGAGTGGCTTCCGCCTGATGGAGTGCTACAGAGATGGTTGATCTTCTGGAAGGTTATCCCATTGCCACAGAGGCACTCTGGATGTGTGTCAGAGTGACTATCGGGTTCTTGGTCACCTCCCTGACCAATGCTCTTCTCCCGCTATTGCTCAGTTTGGCCAGGTGGCCAGCTCTAGGAAGAGTCTTGGCGGTTCCAAACTTCTTCCATTTAAGAGTGAGGGAGGCCACTGTGTTCTTGGGGAACTTCAATGCTGCAGAATTTATTACTACCCTTCCCCTGATATGGGACCTTATATAGACAGTTGTCTGCCTTTCCAAATCATGTCCAATCAATTTAATTTACTACAGGTGGACTCCAATCAAGTTGTAGAAACATCTCAAGGATGATCAATGGAAACAGCATGCACCTGAGCTTAATTTCAAGTCTCAGAACAAATGGTCTGAATACTTACACTAACATTCAAAAGTTTGGGGTCACTAAGAAATGTCGTTGTTTTTGAAAGAAAATCACATTTTTGTCTATTAAAAGAACATAAAATTGATCAGAAATACAGTGTAGACATAATTAATGTTGTAAATGACTATTGTAGCTGGAAACGACAGATTATTTATGGAATATCTAAATAGACATACAAAGGCCCATTATCAGCAACCATCACTCCTGTGTTCCAATGGCACTTTGTGTTAGCTAATCCAAGTTTATAATTTTAAAAGGCTAATTGATCATTAGAAAACCCTTTTGCAATTATGTTATTCTAGCTGAACACTGTTGTCCTGATTAAAGAAGCAATGAAACTGGCCTTCTTTAGACTAGTTGAGTATCTGGAGCATCAGCATTTGTGGGTTTGATTACAGGATCAAAACGGCTAGAAACAAATAACTTTCTTCTGAAACTCGTCAGTCTATTCTTGTTCTGAGAAATGAAGGCTATTCCATCTGAGAAATTGCCAAGAAACTGAAGATATCGTACAACGCTGTGCACCATTGCCTTCGCAGAACAGCGCAAACTGTCTCTAACCATAATTTAAGAGGAGTGGGAGGCCCCGGTGCACAACTGAGCAAGAGGACAAGTACATTACAGTGTCTAGTTTGAGAAACAGACGCCTCACAAGTCCTCAAGTGGCAGCTTCATTAAATAGTACCTGCAAAACACCAGTCTCAACATCAACAGTGAAGAGGCGACTCCAGGATGCTGGCCTTCTAGGCAGCGTTTATCTGTCCAGTGTCTGTGTTCTGTTGCCCATCTTAATATTAGATTTTTATTGTCCAGTCTGAGATATGGCTTTTTCTTTGCAACTCTGCCTAGATGGCCAGCATCCCAGAGTCACCTCTTCACTGTCGACTTTGAGACTGGTGTTTTATGTGTCTGTTGTGGGTGTAACTACCCATTTAGTGGGGGATATTCAAAACTGACCTAAGCGTTAGCTAGTGAGCCAGCCAGCTAACGTTAGCTAGCTAAAGGTACACTTTTACTTGAAATGAAACTACTTTCTTCCCTGTGTACATCATAGATGGACGCGTCTCCTTTCACGGGTGCCATGGTTGTCCTTAGTTGAAGATGTAATCCGGAGACAGGTGTTTTCTCCATCTCCTTAGCTAGCATACTCTAATTCCACTGAACTCAGGTTCTCCAGAAAGTGGAGAGCAACACTTATGCAGTTTTACTACGTGATACATAAAAAAGCCACGTTAGACAGGATTACCAACAAATGCTGACCAGCTCAAATAGACAGAAGCGCGCGCTGCATGGTAGACCAATCCAAACTCATCTCTTGGGATGTCCAGCCCACTCATTATCTCAGCCAATCATGGCTAGCGGGAAGGTTGCTGACTTTTTCTGTGGCTGAACCAAGTAGGCTCATAATTTAACAATGCACACTAAGATACCTATCTGTTTTTCATGTGATGAGCATGTGGCAAGTGTAGGCCTCATAGGTAGCTGTTGGGGTCTCTGAACCTATTGTAATCTGCACTGGAATTACTGCTCAACAATGTTATCAGACAGATGAGATCTGATGTGTCTTCAGTGGGTGGTTTTGTATGATTCTTTTTCTTGTTTGTTTCACATGTTCTGGATGGTTACTATGACAAAAGTTTATTTGAGCTGTTGTTTGATTTAGTGAAAGAAGCATTGCAAACATTACTATCTCCCGCTCTCTCTCTTCCCTCCAGGCGTCTCCACTGTACACGGAACTACATCCACATTCACCTCTTCACCTCCTTTGTGTTTCGGGCCATCAGTATCTTTGTGAAGGATGCTGTCCTCTATGCCATGTCTGACGACGGAAAGACTGAAGCAGAGGAATTGGCAGAGAGACCCCATATGGTACTGTGCACTTCTGTACTGACTAAAATTAGATTAGATTAAAGTTTATTGTCCTACACGAGGAACATCTTCCCACAGCTCACACATACATAAACCACATATAAAATCACAGCAGGAAACAAACAACAGTAAACAGTAAGATATAATTAGTACCCCCACACCTGCACATATAGGAGGAAGCTACATAGAATTCTTCTTCGTGTGGCTGAACTTTTCCCGTGGCTTTTCTGCTGCTTATTAAGAAATGCGGTTCAATGTGGGTGTGTTATGTTTGCTATTGTTGTTTGTCCCTCTTGAATCACAATAGACCACCTTTACTCCACACAGATGCGTACAAAGCTCTCCCTCGCCCTCCTTTTTGAAAATCTGAACATAATTCTATCCTCCCGATTCCTGCTTAAAAGCAAAAACTAAAGCAAGAAGTACCAGTGACTCACTCAATATGAAATGGTCAGATGACACGGATGCTACGCTACAGGACTGTTTTGCTAGCAAAGACTGAAAAATGTTCCGCGATTCATGCAATGGCATTGAGAAGTATACCACCTCCGTCACTGACTTCATCAATAAGTGCATCAATGATGTGGTCCCCACAGTGACTGTACGTACATATCCCAACCAGAAGCTATGGATTACAGGCAAATTCCACACCGAGCTAAAGGTTAGAGCTGCCGCTTTCAAGTAGCGAGACACTAATCCAGACGCTTATAAGATATCCTGCTATACCCTCAGACGAACCATCAAACTGTCAAAGCGTCAATACAGGACTAAGATCGAATCCTACTTCACCGGCTCTGACACTCGTTGGATGTGACAGGGCTTTCAAACTATTACGGACTACAAAGGGAAACCCAGCCGCAAGCTGCCCAGTGACACGAGCCTACCAGATGAGCTAAATGCCTTTTATGTGTGGTGCCAGGACAACAACCTCTCCCTCAACATGAGCAAGACAAAGGAGATGATCGTGGCCTACAGGAAAAGGAGGGCTGAACACGACCCCATTCACATCGACTGGGCTATAGTGGAGTGGGCGACAGTTTCAAATTCCTTGGTGTCCACATCACCAACAAACTATCATGGTCAAAACACACCAAGAATGTCTTGAAGAGGGCACGACAACACCTTTTCCCTTCAGGAGACTGAAAAGATTTGGCATGGGTCCCCAGATCCTAAAAAAGTTGTACAGCTGCACCTTCGAGAGCATCCTGACTGGTTGCATCACCATCTGGTATGGCAACTGCTCGGCATCCTGTAAGGCGCTACAGAGGGTAGTGCGTACTGCCCAGTACATCACTGGGGCAAAGCTTCCTGCCATCCAGGACCTACAGTGGGGCAAAAAAGTATTTAGTCACCCACCAATTGTGCAAGTTCTCCCACTTAAAAAGATGAGAGAGGCCTGTCATTTTCATCATAGGTACACTTCAACTATGACAGACAAAATTGGAAAAAAAATCCAGAAAATCACATTATAGGATTTTTAATTAATTTTATTTGCAAATTATGGTGGAAAATAAGTATTTGGATTTTCTGGAAAAAAATTGTCTCATTTTGTCTGTCATAGTTGAAGTGTACCTATGATGAAAATTACAGGCCTCTCATATTTTTAAGTGGGAGAACTTGCACAATTGCTGGCTGACTAAATACTTTTTTGCCCTACTGTATATACTAGGCGGGGTGTCAGAGGAAGGACAAAAAAATTGTCAAAGACTCCAGCCACCCAAGTCGTAGACTGTTCTCTCTGCCACAGCATGGCAAGCGGTACCAGAGTGCCAAGTCTAGGTCCAAAAGGCTCCTTAACACCTTCTACCCCCAAGCCATAAGACTGCTGAACATTTAATCAAATGGCTACCCAGGCTATTTGCATTGACACCCCCCCCCCTCTTTGTTTTTTACACTGCTGCTACTTGCTGTTTATTATCGACACAGTCACTTTACCCTTGACTACATGTACAAATTACCTCGACTAACCTGTACCCCGCACATTGACTTGTTTCCCCCTGTATACAGTCAAGTCCATAAATATTTGGACATTGACCAAGTTATTATTATTTTTTTCTACCACAGCATATTGGAGTTGAAATTAAATAATGAATATGAGCTGAAAGTGCAGACTTTCAGCTTTAATTTGAGGGCATTTATAACCAAATTGGATGCTCGCCAATAGGTTTTGAATTTAGAAATATTGACAAGTGGCAGTTGGGATGCGCATTGTCTCAATTCTCATTTTTCCTAAAACAGTGGGAGACTTGAGTGATCACCATCAAACACATCAGCAGTGGCCACTCCATCACGAGCTTAGGGACCAAGTGTTCTTTTAACATAACATTGGCAATGTGTTGTCTTATCTAAACAAGTCTGAGGCGCTGCGTAATGTGGGCAGGTCTGTCTCACTGTCTGTAGGTTCTGCCATACGATTGGATAGTGTGCAAACTCTGTGCATGACAATTCTCCCTAGGCGTTACCATCCTGTGTTAGTGGGCAAGTGGGAATGATCCAAATCAAAACCCTGCCCTCATGTAAGTCGTTGCATTTACACTAATCTCACAAAATATATTGGAATATATTGACTTCATGACCAACGTTATCCTACTTACACTTTTTTGTCAGTTTTGGCACTGGAATAAATGTTTCTGACCAATATCGATGACACAGTTTTCAACTAGAGATGTTGGTTTTTGTGTTCAAGTTCCCTTGTTGATAGGCCCTGTAATGAAACTCCTCGCAAGTCTTGATGTCTCTGAAAATGTCAAGTAAAAATAAGATATTCATTTAGCAGAGGATTTTATCCAAAGTTAATTACAGAAATGTCAACATTGACAGTGACACAAACATTCAGTATATGTGGCCCATGCGGGATTCAATCCCACAATTCGATGTTCCTTACACCGTGCTCTATCCCAGGGGGCCAGAAAAAGGGCAGTTATTGGAAAATATATAGGTCCATTATAATTTCGACATACTTTATATGTAGTTTAAGCTACGGATTGAAACCGTAGTTTGCCCCACCTGCTCTAACCCATTGATCCATTGGAACCATTATCTGATGATATGTTGAATGTCCCAAGTCCCTTATAAACAATATGAACATGACACCTCTCTTCTCTCTGGCACCCTATAGGTGGGCTGTAAGGTGGCCGTTACTCTCTTCCTGTATTTCCTGGCGACCAATCACTACTGGATCCTGGTGGAGGGGCTGTACCTGCACAGCCTCATCTTCATGGCCTTCCTCTCAGACAAGAACTACCTGTGGGCGCTCACCATCATCGGCTGGGGTGAGTTTTTCTACACACCCTGCAGGATACAACTTTCTGGTTCCAGGTAGGACCATTTTACCTAACGAGGTACCCTCAAAAAACTCTTTATGATGAAACGGTTTTTACCTTGAACCTAAAAAGGTTCTAGAACCAAAAAGGGTTCTACTATGGAACCATAAAATGGTTCTCCAGGGATAGCCAAAGTATCCTTTAAGGTTTAATGGTACCTTTTTTTTCTAAGAGTGTAGACCAGTGATTCAGCTCATTGACTTTTCAAGTTGTCTTTTTTGCAGCCATTTCATAAGATTGATTTATCGTATGAATTGGGTTCCTGGGGCGTTAAAGTGGCAATCTGCAGTATAAAACAATAACGAAGCGTGCACCCCATCACTGTTTCAGTAAACTGCTGGGGATGGTGCTGGAGAAATGTAACCACTCTCAAAATCATAGACAGAGCTAAGGCTGCAGGGACAGGCCATACTAAGGCCTGGCCGTCCATGATTTCAAAATTATAGTTTGAGTCATGTCTTGAGGCAATACAGTGTTTGTTCACATTTACATTGTATACAAAAAAAATGGTAAAGCAAGCTTACTGTATATGTTGGGATCTGACGGGGAATGACAGTTGAACTAAACTAATGAGGCATTTATTAGTGATATTCTTCAAAAATCAATGGGTATATACAGTGGGTGATTTTAGCATGTAAATGTTGGTGGGCAAAAAAAAAGAAAGTGGAATGCATGTCAGCAAAGCCACTAAACTATATATTCATTGCACTATAACAGTGGAAAACGGTGCCCAAAAACGGTTAGGGTCTACATAAAGCTGTTCCAACAGCAGTCCCAACATCTTACCACTGTTACACCTGGCTAACAGCGGAGCCTTGTCTGGCAGCAAAACAGTTCATTCAGCCTCATTTACTGTCTTTAAAAAAACATAGCTGATATGGCTGACTTGCTTAAACAAATGTGGTTTCTAATGACAATTGAGATGTACAAACTATGGCATAAGGGGACGACAAGTGGATAAGAGGCAATCCATAATTTCGATTAAGACAACGACCGAGCTAGGACTGTTTATTTGTCAATATAACTACCTGTTTAGCACTTCTGAAATGTACAATAACAGAATTCAGAACATGGGCCGTTCTTACAGTGCTCTCCCTGTACACCAAGTTAGAACCGTAGGATAAATAAAGGGGGCATATAAGCAGACAATGAAAGCTCTTACAATATTTGATGATTACATTTCTCTAATACAGGTTGTAGACTACAGTAGAACAGTCAGAACAGTGGGCTACTAACATCTTACTACACAACATACACTTAGCATTACTTTCTTAGTTACAGTATACATAACTCCCTGGCACATTACATCATTTATGAAGCAACAAACAATATATTTTTGGACTCACATTGTTGTGCTCGGCTCACTTGAACAGGAAGGGGGTGTGGTAGTCCTTTGAGTTAACAGTTGTTCTGAGCGCGGCACAAATCATGCTTCATTGATAGCATGGCCAATGTTAGATCTTTATCATTATAAACTTGGAAAATAACCCCTTAATCCCAGATTTGGGATCACAGAGCCACTGTCACTGATTCCTTCCAAATTGTTGAATTTGCGATTTCCAACTTGTGAAATGTTAATGTCCAATGGCCGATGAGCACCGATATGTATGTATCTATAATTTCTCTTCATTATTTCTCTTCATATGACAAGGATTAAAAAGGATTTGCCAGTAGATTGTCGACTTGATTCATGATGATGACTGCTCGCTAAAATTGTGAAAGTATGATGTTGACATGATCAGTCCAATCAAAGCTACTGTACATATAACGTGATTTGACGTAATTTTATCTGTGGCCAATGACCTTGAGCCTTCTTTGATGGGCACTTCCATGGCAGCAGCCGAAGGGCTAGAAGGGTCTGCTCTTACACTTGGCAGTGAAGTGAAGTCCCCAGTGACAGAACACTGAGCCAATCACAGTGCAACATTTTCTGCTGGCCTGCCCCACCACCAAAGAAAGCACTGCGCTAGACTGAAACACCTGCATTTTGGAGCTGGCTTACTCAAGAAATCAAAAACGAGACCCTGTTTGTATGCAGCTTTATTAACTCAATGATATATATTACTCCGATGTTAACAACTACAGACCAGTATCCCTTCTTTCTTTTCTCTCCAAAACTCTTGAACGTGCCGTCCTTGGTCAGCTCTCCCGCTATCTCTCTCAGAATGACCTGCTTGATCCAAATCAGTCAGGTTTCAAGACTAGTCATTCAACTGAGACTGCTCTTCTCTGTATCACGGAGGCGCTCCGCACCGCTAAAGCTAACTCTCTCTCCTCTGCTCTCATCCTTCTAGACCTATCGGCTGCCTTCGATACTGTGAACCATCAGATCCTCCTCTCCACCCTCTCCGAGTTGGGCATCTCTGGCGCGGCCCACGCTTGGATTGCGTCCTACCTGACAGGTCGCTCCTACCAGGTGGCGTGGCGAGAATCTGTCTCCTCACCACGCGCTCTCACCACTGGTGTCCCCAGGGCTCTGTTCTAGGCCCTCTCCTATTCTCGCTATACACCAAGTCACTTGGCTCTGTCATAACCTCACATGGTCTCTCCTATCATTGCTATGCAGACGACACACAATTAATCTTCTCCTTTCCCCCTTCTGATGACCAGGTGGCGAATCGCATCTCTGCATGTCTGGCAGACATATCAGTGTGGATGACGGATCACCACCTCAAGCTGAACTTCGGCAAGACGGAGCTGCTCTTCCTCCCGGGGAAGGACTGCCCGTTCCATGATCTCGCCATCACGGTTGACAACTCCATTGTGTCCTCCTCCCAGAGCGCTAAGAACCTTGGTGTGATCCTGGACAACACCCTGTCGTTCTCAACTAACATCAAGACGGTGGCACGTTCCTGTAGGTTCATGCTCTACAACATCCGCAGAGTACGACCCTGCCTCACACAGGAAGCGGCGCAGGTCCTAATCCAGGCACTTGTCATCTCCCGTCTGGATTACTGCAACTCGCTGTTGGCTGGGCTCCCTGCCTGTGCCATTAAACCCCTACAACTCATCCAGAACGCCGCAGCCCGTCTAGTGTTCAACCTTCCCAAGTTCTCTCACGTCACCCCGCTCCTCCGCTCTCTCCACTGGCTTCCAGTTGAAGCTCGCATCCGCTACAAGACCATGGTGCTTGCCTACGGAGCTGTGAGGGGAACGGCACCTCAGTACCTCCAGGCTCTGATCAGGCCCTACACCCAAATAAGGGCACTGCGTTCATCCACCTCTGGCCTGCTCGTCTCCCTACCACTGAGGAAGTACAGTTCCCGCTCAGCCCAGTCAAAACTGTTCGCTGCTCTGGCTCCCCAATGGTGGAACAAACTCCCTCACGACGCCAGGACAGCGGAGTCAATCACCACCTTCCGGAGACACCTGAAACCCCACCTCTTTAAGGAATACTTAGGATAGGATAAAGTAATCCTTCTCACCCCCTCCCCCCTTAAAATATTTAGATGCACTATTGTAAAGTGGCTGTTCCACTGGATGTCATAAGGTGAATGCACCAATTTGTAAGTCGCTCTGGATAAGAGCGTCTGCTAAATGACTTAAATGTAAATGTAAATGTAAATATTATTTTTGACATTGTTTGTAAACTGATATGTGACATGTATTAATGCCAAAAGAACATGCAAAACACGTTAATGCTCAAATGTGGGGCTCAAAACAACTGCTCTGAATGACTGGTCGCCACTGGGTATATATCATTCATCTAAAAATCCCAAAACGGGTTTAAAAGCAGCCACAGATTGCCTCTTTAAACACTCCTCCATGTGTTGCGAGATCAGATTACGTGAGTAGTGCACCTGCAGGAAAAGACCAGAGATGTAAAGTACTTGAGTAAAAAAATACTTGAAAGTACTACTGAAGTAGTTTTTTTTAGGTATCTGTACTGAACTTTACTATTCATATTTTTAACTACTTTTACTTCACTACATTCCTAAAGACAATTATGTACTTTTTACTTCACACATTTCCCTGACACCCAAAAGTACTTGTTACATTTGGAATGTGTAATGATCCTCGTCTGTTGTTTGTAGAAAGTCAGACCGAAATGCAGCGTGTAGGTTACTCATGACTTTTAATGAACCTAATACGGTACATGAAATAACGGAAGAAGAAAACAACAAACGAATGAAACTAATACAGCCTATCTGGTGACTAACACTAAGACAGGTACAATCACCCACGAAATACAACACGCACTCAAGCTACCTAAATACGGTTCCCAATCCGAGACAACTAGAATCAGCTGACTCCAATTAGGAATCGCCTCAGGCAGCCAAGCCTAACTAGACACACCCCTAATAATACACACTCCCAATTAATACAAACCCAATACGAAATAACAACATATAAACCCATGTCACACCCTGGCCTACCCAAACATATAACAAAAACACAAGATACAATGACCAAGGCGTGACAGAATGCTTTGCAGGACAGGAAGATAGTCTAATTCACACACTTATCAAGAGAACATCCTTTGCCATCTCTACTGCCTCTGATCTTTTGCCTAGTTAAATAAAGGTTAAATAAAAAATAACAAAAATATCTGGTGGACTCACTAAACACGTGCTTTGTTTGCTAATTATGTCTGAGTGTTGGAGCATGCCCCTTGCTGTCCGTAAATTAAACAAAACAAATGGTGCAGTCTGGTTTGTTTAATATAAGGAATTTTAAATTATTTTTTACTTTTGACACTTAAGTATATTTTATCAATTCCATTTACTTTCAATACTTAAGTATATTTAAAACCAAATACTTTTAGACTTTTACTCAGGTAGGATTTTACTGGGTGACTTTTACTTTTACTTGAGTCATTTTCTTTTAAAGTGTTTTTCCGTTTACTCAAGTATGACAATTGGGTACTTTTTCCGCCGCTGGAAAAGACCCCCTGGAAAGATACCTTTGTTGTGTATGTAAAATAGCCCAGATGGGAATGCAACATTATTCAACATGAATCTATTTCCCCCACCTACCGCTTTCCCTCCCTCTCTCATAGGTGTCCCTGCAGTGTTTGTGTCCATTTGGGTCAGTGCGCGAGCATCACTGGCAGACACTCAGTGAGTCCCTTTATACATAATTGTGTGTACATCACAATGAAGTGAATAATCACACTTAACAGCAGCTATTCTATACACATTTGCAGGTGCTGGGACATCAGTGCGGGAAATCTGAAGTGGATCTATCAAGTCCCAATTCTTGCAGCCATTGTAGTAAGCAAATATTTCCTTTTCACCTAGACTCATGCACTTCACAAGCATTGGTCTCTTGTCCCTTTTTTATTGTTTGATAGCATCCTTGATTTCACATCAAACATTGTATTTGACACAATCCAAATCAACTCAAACGCTGAAAGGTACTATTTATTGGATGTCTCCGCTTTCCAACTGATCTTCAACTTCATACCATGAATACGGTGTCCGGAGTCAGAGTGACTGTTACACACCAACTCCTTGTGACTCTGAGGCTGTCTTAATATGGACACCTTACATGTATTTCTAACTCTTCCTACAGGTGAACTTCTTCCTGTTCCTCAACATCATACGAGTGTTGGCCTCTAAGCTGTGGGAGACCAACACAGGCAAACTGGACCCCCGTCAACAGTACAGGTGGGGGGCTGCATTAGACTAATAAACAGTAAAAAACTGACAATAGACTAGTAGTAAACTAGTAATGCACTTGTAATAAACAGTACTAGTAGTAGCATGGATCAATTAATGCATACATTCTTTATGCATATGATACAACCCACAATTTCTTCACTTGCGATAGAGCCTCGGCTAGTTTTTCCCGATTGCATGACATGGGACTGTAAATTTGTGTTTTGAAAAATATAATTTGAAATCAGAAATCACCATGCATGGTATGGGAATACAATGGCTGTATTTTGATGGTAAATCCTACGTTGTCTTACATAGCTTCACGTTTCTCTAAATCAAGGCCACTTTATTCAAACATAGATAAATAGCATATTAGACTGCTATAATATTATCTGTAAAATTGTGTCTCCTACTGTCCACAGGAAGCTGTTGAAATCCACCCTTGTCCTGATGCCCTTGTTTGGAGTACACTATATGGTGTTTATGGCTCTACCCTACACTGAGGTGACGGGCCTGTTGTGGCAGGTGCAGATGCACTACGAGATGTTCTTCAACTCTTCCCAGGTCAGACACCCCAAAGGGCAAATACTCCCTGAGAGAAAAACATATATTTTTTAGTGTTTTGATCGTGTTTTGAGGTTGACGTTTATTGTCATGAGTCTTGCCCTGGAGGCAGAACTGAGTGATTTCCCCATAGATAGGGCAGCTGAAAAGTAACAATTGGCTATATTGTAAAAATGTATGAAAACAAACATTTGATTTTTAGTCTTAATTTAATTTTGGGATAGGCGTCCCGCTTCCTGTGAAACTGAAGGGCGCGCAATTCAAATAAATAATCATAAGTTATGGGTATAAACATGTAGGTACATATAAGTGTCTTATATCGGTTGAAAGCTTACATTCTTGTTATTTTAACTGCACTGTCAGATTTACAATAGCTATTACAGCAAAAACATGTCACGCGATTGTTTGAAGATGGCGTCCCACATCAAAATATTTTTCCACCAGCACACGTTTCATAAATTCACAAATAGCGATTAAATATTCACTTACTTTTTGAAAATCTTCCTCTGATTTGTCATCCAAAGGGTTCCAGCTATAACATGTAGTGTCATTTTGTTAGATAAAATCCTTCTTTATATCCCAAAAAGTCTGTTTAGTTAGCACCATCGATTTCAGTAATCCACTTACACATGCAGAGAAAGGAATCCGAAAATATAATATTTGTTTCAACAAGTGAAAATATGTTTCTATTTACTCCTCAGATTGCCTAAAATGTAATCAAACTATAAGATTTCTTACAGAAAGAAGTATGTTCAATAGGTGACCGATTTTAGCAGGTGCGTCCTGTCTTCATGGCACACGCAAACACGCATTTCCAAGACTGTGTTCCGGTACTAAAACTGATATTTTTAAAGTTACAAGCCTGAAACATTGAAAATAGACTGCTGACACCCTGTGGAGACCATAGGAATTGCATTCAGGTAGCTAATTTTCAATATGACCTTATACTTGCCATTCTAGGAGGATGGTCTCGCTCTCAAAAAAAATTCTGGTTGGTTTTTCTTTGGATTTTCTTCTACCATATCTATTGTGTTATTTTCTCCAATAATATTTTAATATTTCTTCAAAATTCAAGGTGTTTTCTTTTCAATGGTACCAATTATATGCATATCCTGGCTTCAGGGCCTGGCGAACAGGCAGTTTACTTTGGGCACGTCATTCAGGCGGAAATTGAGAAAAAATGGGCCTAGCCGTAAAGAAGGGTTAGGGTTAGGCATTATGATTAGCAGTGTGTTTTTTGTGTGGCTGTGTCAGTTAGAAACCACTCTGCAGAGCTGCCTCCAGAACAAAATTCATGACGAAAAAAGGCTAATCTGCCAAATTTATGCAGGCTATATTGTCCATCAACTGTTGATGACTATTAATGACAGATTTATGTTATATCCTAAAAATCTGTTCATAAATGTCGAACAGCACTAAATGTATTTCCTTTATCTAAACTTGACCTTTTTCCCTTTTGTCCTTTCAGGGATTCTTTGTGGCATTCATCTACTGTTTCTGCAATGGGGAGGTAAATGCAGAACTATCTACCTCATTTTGAATATCTACGGAAGTCCATAGAGGAGATATGAATAAAAATAAAAAAATCTCTCGTTATGTCGAGGTCACGACTTATCTCATAATCACTACATAACAAAACTTGTTTTTGTCGAGATCAAGATGTAATCAAAAGTTACACACATCATCTAATCATTTGTTCAGATGCACAACAATCACTTAATCAAGGAGCGCTGTGGCTGCGCTGATGTTTTAAGCCCTGAGCAATGCTTGACAGGCAATTGTCTCCCTGGCTGCGTGCCCCAAAGACTACAGCCAATCGCATGCAAGGAATAACGCAGCTAACTTGGCTAGTCTTGTGAGCTAGCTAGTTAGCTAAGTAGCTTGTTACCTATATTGGTTGTTAGTGTGCATAACTGTGTATAAATATCCTAAACAAATATATAAACACAACATGCAACAATTTCCAAGATTTTACTGAGTTACAGTTCATATAAGGAAATGTAAATAAATAAATTGGGCCCTAATCTATGGATTTCACAGGACTGGAAACACAGATTTGCATCTGTTGGTCACAGATACACTACTTGACCAAAAGTATGTGGACACCTGATCGTCGAACATCTCATTCCAAAATCAGGGGCATTAATATGGAGTTGGTCCCCCCTTTGCTGCTTCAGCAGCCTCCATTCTTTTGGAAAGGCTTTCCACTAGCTGTTGGAACATTGCTGCAGGGACTCCCTTCCGTTCAGCCACAAGAGCATTAGTGATTAGGCCTGGCTCGCAGTTGGCATTCCAATTCATCCCAAAGGTGTTCGGTGGGGTTGAGGTCAGGGCTCTGTACAGACCAGTCAAGTCCTTCCATACCAATCTCGACACACCATTTCTGCATGGACCTCGCTTTGTGCACTGGGGTATTGTTATGATGAAACAGGAAAGGGGCTTCCCCAAACTGTTGCCACAGAGTTGGAAGCATAGAATCGTCTCTCGAATGTCATTGTATGCTGTAGCGTTAAGATTTCCCTTCACGGAACTAAGGCTCCTAGCCCGAACCACTAAACTTTACAGTTTGCACTATTCATTCGGGCAGGTAGCGTTCTCCTGGCATCTGCCAAACCCAGATTTGTTCGTCGGACTGCCAGATGGTGAAGCGTGATTCATCACTCCAGAGAAGATGTTTCCACTGCTCCATAGTCCAATGGCGGCGAGCTTTACACCACTCCAACCGACGCTTGGCATTGCGAATGTTGATCTTAGGCTTGTGTGTTGCTGCTCTGCCATGGAAACCCATTTCATGAAGCTCCCATCGAACAGTTATTGTGCTGAAATGTCTTCCAGAGGCCGTTTGGAACTCGGTAGTGATTGTTTCAACAAAGGACAAACAAAATTTATGCAGTACATGCTTTAGGACTCGGCAGTCCCATTCTGTGAGCTTGTGTGGCCCAAACATCCTCAATGGGAGACATGTCTGGTGAGTATGCAGGCCATGGAAGAACTGGGACATTTTCTGCTTCCAGGAATTGTGTAAAGATCCTTGTCACATGGGGCCGTGCATTATCATGCTGAAACATAAGGTGATGGTGGCAGATAAAATGTCTTCAGGATCCCGTCACAGTATCTCTGTGCATTCAAATTGCCATCGATAAAAGGCAATTGTGTTTGTTTTCCGTAGCTTATGCCTGCCCATATCATAACTCCACTGCCACCATGTTGGGCTCTGTTCACAATGTTGGCACCAGAAAACCTCTTTCCCACACGACACAATACACGTGGTCGGAAGTTGTAGATCGGTTGGACATATTGCCAAATTCTCTAAAACGATGTTGAAGGAGGCTTATGGTAGATGAACATGAACAGTAAATTATCTGGCAACAGTTCTGGTGGACATTCCTGCCGTCAGCATGCCAATTGCATGCTCCCTCAAGACGAGATATCTGTGGCATTGTGTCCTGTGAAAAAACTGCACATTTGAGTGATTTTCTTATTGTCCCAGCACAAGGTGCACCTGTGTAATGATCATGCGGTTAAATCAGCTTCTTGAAATGCCACACCTGTCAGGTGTATGGATTATCTTGGCAAAGGAGAAATGCTCAGTAACAGGGATGAAAACAAATTTGTGAAAAAATGTTGAGATAAATAACCTTTTTGTGCGTATGGAGTGGGTGAGCTCTAATTCCTGGAATGCTCACAGGCTGATGAATCAGGATGCTTCCTTGGAGGTGTTTCATATGTAAGGCTCATATGTAATGCATACAGTGCATTCGGAAAGTATTAAGACCTCTTTACTTTTTCCACATGTTGTTACATTTACAGCCTTATTCTTAAATGGATTACATACATTGTTTTCCTCATCAATCTACACACAATAACCCATAATGACAAAGCGATAACAGGTTTTTAGAAATATTTGCAAATGTATTAAGAATTTTAAAAAACAAAATACCTTTGCTATGAGACTCAAAATTGAGCTCATGTGCATCCTGTTTCCATTGATCATCCTTGAGAGGTTTCTACAGCTTGGTTGGAGTCCACCTGTGGTAAATTCAATTGATTGGACATGATTTGGAAAGGCACACTGTCTATTAATGCCAAGCAAAATCATGTCTCTTTAGCTCATTGTTATGGATGTATCAAAATAAATGTTGCGAGAAAACAGCTTAAACAAATGTAAATGCAGCTACTGTTGTTATTCTGGCTGCACTGCTTGACGTGACTGTAAGGCCGTAGTTGGCTACCTAGCAAACAAGGGATAAGAATGTTGCCAGCCAGTATGGCAATGGAACACTTAGAACAAATGACTGGGTCGCGTCCATAGATACAGAACAAAAAGACTGAACAACTGGGTCGCGTCTCTGGCAACCAAACCAATAGAATGATTGACCAGCCGGCTTGGGAAGCAACCCTACATTTGTGTCGGAACTATATCTTGTGGAAAGGATGAAATAGTATGAATACATTTAACAAAATAAATGTTTTAATGAAAATATGTCAATTATTATTTGAATATGTTGGTGTAACAGTATAATTTTAAACCGTCCCCTTGCCCATACCCGGGCACGAACCAGGGACCTTCTGCACACATCAACAACAGTCACCCACGAAGCATCGTTACCCATCGCTCCACAAAAGCCGCGGCCCTTTATTAGCGCACACCGCTAACTAAGCTAGCCGTTTCACATCCGTTACATTGGTAACCCGTTGTATAAAAGCGATAATGCCGAAGCAGGTGTTTGTCTCGGGCCAAACAACACCTGTGCCAATCTATCTTCCAAACACCGGCTTCTCGGGCATTATCACTTAAGTGTGCAGTCTGAACGCTTGGAGAGCGAAGCGCTCTGAATTTACGAACAGACTATCTGACAATGCTCTGAATTTACGAACAACCCAGATCGCACTCTGACACACCAGAGGCAATTTACAAACGCACACTGTGTTGTCAATCAAATGTATTTGGCATCGATCAAATGGGCGGTCAGGCAAGTTCCCATTCAGTTGTCAAAACGTGGGTTGGGACAAGCATGCATTGGCAGGCAAGCTGCAGAAGGACGAGCAAGCTACTTTTCCCCATCGTTAATCAGTGCAATTTTGATAGCCAACTAGCTGAACATTTTTGAGAGGGTTTATCTAATGTTCCCTTGTTAGATTTGAGCTAATCTTGCTCTTGCTATTAGTATTTGATCTTGTTGTTGATGTGCATAACTGAGGGAGAGAGAGCCTACCTTTTCATGGTTGTTTGATCAATAGGACTGTAAAGTTCCCAAATGCAAGACTCCCGTGATATTTACATATTTTTGTGGCTTTTGCAAAAAATGTGTTCTAATAATCTAAAGTCATGCTATTACTACTGCCTGTAAACACACAGTCCGGTTCAAAGTGAATGATGGCAGGCCTGTGTGGCAAATAGCTTTTTTGCATAAAGGGCTACTGTAGCTCTGATTGGTTATGGTGCACCGGGTCGGCGTAGACTCCGGTCCCGGATGAGACAGATGTTTTTATTAGGTTTTATTTACAGCAGTGTCTATTAATTGTCCAAACACACGGCCGTTTTCTCATTGTTTATTGCTATAGAATTTTCACAATTGTCTTAGTCTGTCATTCCCAAACAATCAATGAATTTATGAAGACGAGAATATCTAAGTGCTCGCTTGTCAGAAAATGTAACAGATTTTTATAAGATTTAATGTTGCTTAAACGCTGTCAGTTCCACTTTAATTCCTGTCTTCCCAGGTGCAGGCGGAGGTAAAGAAGGCATGGCTACGGCGGAGCCTGGCCTTGGACCTCAAACAGAAGACCCGGGTGACCAGCAGTGGGGGCGGGGGCAGCTGCTACTATGGCGGCATGATGTCACACACCACCACCCACAGCGTGAGTCTGACTGTGGCCAATCCCAGAGGAATGTCCCTGAATGGGGCAGGGGCCCCCGGGATGGGAGGAGCTGGGGGAAGCAATGGGGGAGGGGGAAGCAGGCAGCCACGCCTCACCTCCTCCTTCCACCCCCTCACCAACCTGCCAGGTTACGTGCCCAGCAACACGGAGACCCCCAGGCAGAAACTTGTTATTTGGAGGCCTGGGGTGGGGGCCGGAGCTGAGGCCGGTGTTAGTGCCTTTCCCAGGAACCCCAGGGCTGCTAACGAGGGGATCCAAGGGGGTGGTGGTGGAGCCAAGACAGAGCCTGCAGTCTCTGTGCCCCAGCGGTTGGGAGACGAGGACCCCTGCTGCTCTTTGTCTCTAAAGGAACTAGAGACCATCTTGTGAACTGGAACTGTCAGATATATGCCGTCTAACAGTGGGAGCAGCACTGTATCAGATGGCTTTACTTATCCAGATTCCTGCCATGGATCCATATCAAGGCTCCATTCAAGTGATCTCCAATGACCTATTTGAATCTCCCCTGAATCCCTTGTTTGATTGGCCGACGTCTGAAGACTTAGCTAAGTACATTTAGTTGGGGTTAAAGAATCATTGTGTGTAAACTGGTCTGACGACACGATTATCAATAGAACATGTACTTGTAGCATGATTGGTGATTTAATGTATCAGTGGTTGTAATAAAGAACCCAATGACTAGTGAGTTGCTGCACCCATTATGGAATGTGGAGTCCTGCATGCCTTTCTACACGTGCCATATTTGTTTGACAGACCATTGTTTTTCCTTTTATATTTGCCTGTCTGTCTGCTTGTCTGCTTTCTCTGATCTCTTCTCTGTCTGCCTAACAATTCATGCACTATTTGTCTATTGTAGTGAGATGTACATTTTTCATCTGAGAAAAACGTGGAAATGAACCTTTTACAGCAATGAATAAGCAGCAGTAGGCTGCATTTGAAGACTTCCTTACCTGGGGCCCATCGCCCAATGAGCAAAACTGGTGCATTTAAAATCCCAATAGACTTTACCATAAAACAATAATAGATTAATTAAATAACAAAAACACATGTCTGAAACAGTAAAATATCAGCTCAGGATTTACCTTCTTTCCAGATTTACCTTCTTTACAGATGTAAAGAAGTTGTTATTTTGGATAGTGATAGCACACTTGCTATGTACAGTGCATTCGGAAAGTATTCAGACCCCTTCACTTTTTCCACATTTTGTTACCTTACAGCCTTGTTCTAAAATGTATTAAATGTGTTTTCATTTATTTATCAATCTACACAGAATACCTGATAATGACAAAGCAAAAACAGGTTTTCAGGTTTTCAGGTTTTCAATTTTTGCAAATGTATTCAAAATAAAACAAACGTAAATATCACATTTGCTGTGCATAAATATTCAGACCCTTTATTCAGTACTTTGTTGAAGCACCTTTGGCAGCAATTACAGCCTTGAATATTTTTGGTATGACGCTACAAGCTTGGCACACCTGTATTTGGAGAGTTTCTCCCATTCTTCTCTGCAGATCCTCTCAAGCTCTGTCAGGTTGGGTGGGGAAAGTTTCTGCACAGCTGTTTTCAGTTCTCTCCAGAGATACTCAATTGGGTTCAAGTCCAGGCTCTGGCTGGGCCTCTCAAGGACATTCAGAGACTTGTCCCGAAGCCACTCCTGCTTTGTCTTGGCTGTGTGCTTAGTTGTCCTGTTTGAAGGTGAACCTTCGCTCCAGTCTGAGGTCCTGAGCGCTCCGGAGCAGGTTTTCATCAAGGATCTCTCTGTACTTTGCTCTGTTCATCTTTCCCTCTATCCTGACTAGACTCCCAGTCGTTGCTGCTGAAAAACATCCCCACAGCATGATGCTACCACCAACCACCATGCTTCACCGTAGGGATGGTGGCAGGTTTCCTCCAGATGTGATTACTTGGCATTCAGGTCAAAGAATCTTGGTTTCATTAGACCAGAGAATCTTGTTTCTTATGGTCAGAGTCCTTTAGGTGTCTTTTGGCAAACTCCAAGCAGGCTATCATGTGCCTTTTACTGAGGAGTGGCATCCGTCCGGCCACCCTACCAAAAAGGCCTGATTGGTGGAGTGCTGCATAGATGGTTGTCATTCTGGAAGATTCTCCCATCTCCACAGAGGAACTCTGGAGCTCTGTCAGATTTACCATCGGGTTAACTGTCACCTCAATGACCCCCCCCCCCCCCCCCATGGCTTGGTTTATGCTCTGAGATGCACTGTCAACTGTGGGACGTTGTATAGACAGGCGTGTGCTTTTCCAAATCATGTCCAATCAATTTCAAGTTGTAGAAACATCTCAAGGATGATCAATGGAAACAGGATGCATCTGACCTCAATTTTGAGTCTCATAGAAAAGGGTCTGAATTCTTATGTAAAGAAGGTATTTCTGCTTTTTATTATTAATACATGTTCAAAAATTTCAAAAACTATTTTCACTTTGTCATTATGTGGTATTGTTTATAGATTGTGATATGTTTTATTTATTTTTTCATTTTAGAATAAGGCTGTAATGTAACAAAATATGTAAAAAGGTAAGGGGTCTGAATACTTTCTGAATGCACTGTATGTAATAGGCTATATTAGGCAGTCAGGTATGTATTGTAATTTTAAAATAATCAAATTAATAATTGTATATTTCAATCCTTAAAGATCACTCACCCTTTTGTAACACCTATTTTCATTGTTTATCTTTGAGGAAAAGTGTTGACAGATTATGTACGGTATATTGTGGTATTGATAACATAAACCATGCATTGTCAAACTCTTACTCCATAGAATTGCATTTTTGCTCTACAGTCTTGTTCACCTTTCGATGAGCTTGTCAAGGGGTATTCGGGATGTACAGTACAGTTGTGGGCACTACAACGTTTTGGAGAAGATAAAAGTGCCACATTTCTAGTTGTGTGAAGTACTTATGTAAAAATACTTTAAAGTACTACTTAAGTATTTTTTGGGGGTATCTGTACTTTACATTACTATTTCCTCCACTACATTCCCCCCCCCAAAAAAAAATAATGTACTTTTTTTACATACATTTTTCCTGGCACCCAAAAGTACTTGTTACATTTCGAATGCTTAGCTTATCACGAGAACATCCCTGGTCATCCCTACTGCCTCTGATCTGGTGGATTTACTAAACACAAAAATGCTTAATTTGTAAATGATGTCTGTTGGGGTGTGCCCCTGGCTATCCATAAATAAATAAAAACAAGAAAATCGTGCCGTCTGGTTTGCTTAATATAAGGAACGTGAAATGATTTATACTTTTACTTTTGATACTTAAGTATATTTTAGAAAGTACATTTACTTTCGATACTTAAGTATATTTAAAACCAAATACTTTTAGATTTTTTACTAAAGTGGTATTTTACTGGGTGACTTTTACTTGAGTCATTTTCTGTTAAACGTATCTTTCCTTTTGACAATTGTGTAGTTTTTCCACCACTGCACATTGCTGAATGTGTTTTTACTCCACTGTCTAACTCCATGCCAAGGCATGCCAGGCCAGGCTTGGGCAAACAGGGCCAGTGTCTGCACAGATTATGTGCACAAGTAGCCCTAGAGCATTTTCAGTCCTGCTGCCTCAAAAGAGAAGTCAAAAAGAGAGAAAAGAGGCTTTCTTAAAATAACTTATACCCACAGGTTAGGTACTGTTACAGGTGACCCAGAGACTTTCTGTGTCCTTTGTTAGAGTTAGTAAGTAAATGGTAGAAGGGATGGATGAATGGATGGATGGGATGGGGGGATGGGAGGGGGATGGATGCATGGATGGATGGGATGGGGGGATGGATGAATGGATGGATGGAATGTGGGGGATAGATGAATGGATGGATAGGATGGGGGGGGGTGGAGGAATGGATAAATGGTGAATGGGTGGTTAAAGGGCTGAATGGAGCAGATGATGAGGGAAGACATGCATTAAGGTGCATTAGACAGACATGCATTAAGACAGACAGATTGATTAGACAGACATTGCAATTAGTTGCCACTGAAACTTTCCAATGTCAGAACAGCAACACCTTATTCCATTAGCGATCGGAAAGTGCGGCTCCTGAACAGTTGCTCTGATGTGCAAAAAAAGGGAGACTTTATGATTCTTCCTCCCTTGGATCTTCTGTGTTGTCTTTTCCAGGCTGGACTCAGCTGTCTGGTGTAGGGGGGAGGGGAGGAGGAGGGTGGGATGATCGGTTGAGGAGAGCTGACCCTCCCTGGTTGTCTCTTGAAGGTTCTGACTTTGGCTGAATTTCAGAAGGTCCCATTGAGACCAAGGTCTCTTCTGCAAGGGAGCCTTGTATCTCACAATTACAATAACAATTACACAGTCTGGGCATCATAGGAGCATTTGAAAATACTATATATTGCATAATGTGTGTGAGTGACAACTACCATGCCCAATGCTAGCCTTCAACACACACACACACACACACACACACACACACACACACACACACACACACACACACACACACACACACACACACACACACACACACACACACACACACACACACACACACACACACACACACACACACACACACACACACACACACACACTAGTTGAATCAACTCTGTCAATGTATTGTGAATCTATTTGTAAAAATATAGTGGATTTGAAAAAAGTCATCAACTGTTGTTTTGAGGGTGAAATTTCAACCATAGGATTAAGCAGCGGTGTAAAGTTCTTTAAGGAAACAAACTCGAAAGTACAACTTAAGTAATTTGAGGGGGGGGGGGGGTTCAAGACAACTTGGAACTCTGGAAAAACGAGCTACGACTGGGAAAATACTCAGAATTGTAATCAGGATCTCAGGCCTCTTTCTAGAGCTGCGACCTGAAGATCACTGACGTCCTCATGATTCAACTTGTTTTCCATGTTCCCAGTTGTCTTGAAAGCACCATAAATCCAGAGAATTCCAGACTTTTATGACAAAGTTTGATGACAAAATTTGCCCACGAAGGACCGTCGCGCCACCTTCCTGTTCAAGTGAGCACAGCACAACAAGAAGAGTCCAACAATGTCTTGTATGCTGCTGCATAAATGATGTAATATGCCAGGGAGATATGTATACTGTAGCTAAGAAAGGTATACTAAGTGTATGTTTGGTGGAAGCTGTTAGGAGCCCATTTGCCTCACCCTAATCATTTGATATATTTTCACCTCTTAATTTCACCTACTGTTTTGACTTGGTGGTGCACATGTAGCCTATAAGCTGTTTTTGAGAAATGTAATCATCGAATATTGAAAGAGCTTTCATTGCCTACTTATATGTCCCCTTTATTTATCCTATGGTTCTGAATTGGTGTACAGGGAGAACACTGTAAGAACGGCCCATGTCTGAATTCTGTCGCTGTACACTTCAAAAGTGCTGAACAAATAGTTATATTGACTACGTCCGTCCTAGCTCGCTCATTACTGTCTTAATCGAAGTTACGGATTGCCTCTTATCTGCTTGTCATCCCCTTATGCCATAGTTAGTACATGTCAATTGTCAGTTAAAAACACATTTGTTTCAGCAAGTCAGCCATATCAGCTATGTCTTTTTAAGAGGCAGTAAATGTGGCTGAATGAGCTGTTTTGCTGCCAGACATGACTCCGCTGAGAGCCAGGTGTAGCAGTGGTAAGGTGTTGGGACCGCTGTGGGGAGTCTGCTGTAGGGACAGCTTATGTAGGCCTTAATAGTTTGTGGGCACCGTTTGTCACCGTTATAGTGCAATTCATGTATTGTTTAATGTTGTGTTGTGCAGTTGCTTTGCTGGCATGCATCCCACTTCTTTTTTTTTCTCCCATCAAGCTTTACATGCTAAAATCGCCACTTCCTGTAAGGCAGGCAGTGTGCCCCTGGTGATGCGTTTGGCAGACCGCACCACCCTCTGAAGAGGCCTACGGTTGCGGTCGGTGCAGTTGCCGTACCAGGCGGTGATACAGCCCGACAGGATGCTCTCAATTGTGCATCTGTAAAGGTTTGCGAGGGTCTTAGGGGCCAAGCCAAATTACTTCAGCCTCCTGAGGTTGAAGAGGCGTTGTTGCGCCTTCTTCACCACACTGTCTGTGTGGGTGGACCATTTCAGATCGTCAGTGATGTGTACGCTGAGGAACTTGAAGTTTTCCACCTTCTTCACTGCGGTCCCATCAATGTGGGTGGGTCATTCTCCCTCTGCTGTTTCCTGAAGTCCACGATCAGCTCCTTCGTTTTGTTGACGTTGAGGGAAAGGTTCTTTTCCTGGCACCACTCCGCCAGGTCTCTCACCTCCTCCCTGTAAGCTGTCTCGTCATTGTTGGTAATCAGGCCTACTATGGTTGTGTCGTCTGCAAACTTGATGATTGAGTTGACTTGATGATTTGCAAAGTCATCAACAGCTATTGTTTCAATTCAACCTAGAGTTCAACAATAAATAGACAATACATATGCAGTGCCTTCAGAAAGTATTCTCACCCCTTGACGTATTCCACATTTTGTTGTGTTACAGCCTGAATTCTAAATATTTTTCTCTCACCCATTTACACACAATACCCCATAATGACAAAGTGAAAACATGTTTTTAGAAATGTTTGCACATTTAAAAAAAAATGAAATATCTAATTTACATACTGTAAGTATTTACACCCCTCAGTCAATACTTTGTAGAAGCATCTTTGGCAGTGACTATGGCTCTGTCATGTTTTGTCATATATTGTCTTGTCATTATGCTTTCCCTTCTGTTCGTTTCCCCCTGCTGGTCTTATTAGGTTTGTTCCCTTTTTCTCTCTCCCTCCCTCTCTCTCCTCTCTCTATCGTTCCGTTCCTGCTCCCAGCTGTTCCTATTCTCCTACTCAATCATCTAGTCTTTTCACACCTGTTCCCTATCTTGTCCTCTGATTAGAGTCCCTATTTCTCCCCTTGTTTTCCGTTTCTGTCCTGTCGGATCCTTGTATGATGTTCGCCGTGCTGTGTCTTTGTCTCGCCCTGTCGTGTCTTGTTTCCCTCAGATGCTGCGTGTGAGCAGGTGTCTGAGTCTGCTACGGTCGGTGCCTTCCCGAGGCAACCTACAGTTAATGGTCGAGTCTCCAGTCTGTCCTCGTCACTACGAGTGGAATTAAGTTTTTTATGTTTTGTTTTCTGCTCTGATTGTCCAGGAGTATTGCTTATATCCTTTACTGGAATAAAGACTCTGTTTTCGCCAAGTCGCTTTTGGGTCCTCATTCACCTGCATAACAGAAGGATCCGACCAAGAATGGACCCAGCGACTATGGATTCTCTCTACTCTACTCTCGAGTTCCAGGGAGCGATGCTCGGCAGACACGAGCAGGAATTGTCTGCTGCTCGGCATGCCGTTGAGACCCTGGCCGCTCAGGTCTCCGACCTCTCAGGACAGTATCAGAGTCTTCGTCTCGTGCCACCAGCTACTTCTGGGTCTTCCGAGCCTCCGGAACCTAGGGTTAATAACCCACCATGTTATTCTGGGCAGCCCACTGAGTGCCGCTCCTTTCTCACCCAGTGTGATATAGTGTTCTCTCTCCAACCCAACACATACTCAAGAGAGAGCTCGGATTGCCTACGTCATATCACTCCTTACTGGTCGGGCTCGGCAGTGGGGCACAGCTATCTGGGAGGCAAGCGCTGAGTGTACTAACGATTATCTGAACTTTAAAGAGGAGATGATAAGGGTTTTTGATCGTTCAGTTTTTGGGAAAGAAGCTTCCTGGTCCCTGTCTTCCCTATGTCAAGGTAATCGATCCATAACGGGTTACTCTATAGAGTTTCGCACTCTTGCTGCCTCCAGTAACTGGAACGAGCAGGCGTTGCTCGCTCGTTTTCTGGAGGGACTCCACGCTAAGGTTAAGGATGAGATTCTCTCTCGGGAGGTTCCATCCAGCGTGGATTCTTTGATTGAACTCGCTATTCGCATTGAACGACGGGTAGATCTTCGTCACCGAGCTCATAGAAGAGAGCTCGCGTTAACTGTGTCTCCCCTCTCTCCGACACTGCCATCTTTCCCCACTGACTCTGGTGTTGAGCCCATGCAGCTGGGGGGTATTCGCATTTCGACTAAGGAGAGGGAACGGAGAATCACCAACCGCCTCTGTCTCTATTGCGGTTCCGCTGGTCATTTTGTCATTTCATGTCCAGTTAAAGGCCAGAGCTCATCAGTAAGCGGAGGGCGACTGATAAGCGCTACTAGACGGTCCTCTCCGTCAAGTACCTGTACTACCTTACCGGTCCATCTACGCTGGACCGGATCGGCAGCTTCCTGCAGTGCATTAATAGACTCTGGGGCGGAGGGCTGTTTTATGGACGAAGCCTGGGCTCGGGAACATGACATTCCTCTCAGACAGTTAGGGGAGCCCACGGTCATGTTCGCCTTGGATGGTAGTCCTCTCCCCAGTATATTATGTGAAACACTACCTTTAACCCTCACTGTATCTGGTAACCATAGTGAGACCATTTCTTTTTTTTGATTTTTTGTTCACCTTTTACACCTGTTGTTTTGGGTCATCCCTGGCTAGTGTGTCATAATCCTTCTTTTGATTGGTCTAGTAATTCTATCCTTTCCTGGAACGTTTCTTGTCATGTGAAGTGTTTAATGTCTGCTATTTCTCCTGTTTCTTCTGCTCCCTCTTCACAGGAGGAACCTGGTGATTTGACAGGAGTGCCGGAGGAATATCATGGTCTGCGCACGGTCTTCAGTCGGTCCAGAACCAACTCCTTTCCTCCTCACCGGTCGTATGATTGTTGTTCTGATCTCCTCAAGAAGCGTTTTGCATCCGCTCCTATCCTTGTTGCACCTGACGTCACTAAACAGTTTATTGTCGAGGTTGACGTGTCGGGGGTGGGCGTGGGAGCCATTCTGTCCCAGCGCTCCGATACTGACGATGGGGTCCACCCTTGCGCGTATTTTTCTCATCGCCTGTCACCGTCGGAACGTAACTATGATGTGGCTAACCGCGAACTGCTCGCCATCCGTTTAGCCCTAGGCAAATGGCGACAGTGGTTGGAGGGGCGACCGTTCCTTTTGTCGTTTGGACTGACCAAAGGAACCTTGAGTACATCCGTTCTGCCAAACGACTGAATGCGCGTCATGCTCGTTGGGCGTTGTTTTTCGCTCGTTTCGAGTTCGTTATTTCTTATTGCCCGGGTACTAAGAACACCAAGCCTCATGCTTTATCCCGTCTCTTTAGTTCTTCTGTGGCTTCTACCGATCCCGAGGGGATCCTTCCTGTTGGGCGTGTTGTCGGGTTGACTGTCTGGGGAATTGAGAGACAGGTTAAGCAAGCACTCACTCACACTCCGTCGCCGCACGCTTGTCCTAGTAACCTTCTTTTCGTTCCTGTTTCTACTCGTCTGGCTGTTCTTCAGTGGGCGCACTCTGCCAAGTTAGCTGGCCACCCCGGCGTTCGGGGTACGCTTGCTTCTATTCGCCAGCGGTTTTGGTGGCCTACTCTGGAGCGTGACACGCGCCGTTTCGTGGCTGCTTGTTCGGACTGCGCGCAGAATAAGTCTGGTAATTTTTTTTCTGCTTCTGCTCCTGGTCTTGCTGGGTCTCAGTCTGTTCCCTGCCACCGCATCTCTCCTGGTCTTGTTCCTGCCCTTGCTGTGTCTCAGTCTGTCCCTAGTTGTTACTCTCCTGGCCTGTTTGGTCCTGTTTGCTCTAAAGCTTTCAGTTCTCTACCCGTGTCTCATTTTTTTTTTAGAGTAGTACCCTAGTTTCCCTTTTTATCGTTTTCCGTTACGGTCTGAGGAGAGGAGTTGGGTTCTTTCTCGGGACGTGCTGGACCGTTTGTGATCTATGATTTCCTCCGTTGCCGCCAGTGTTCCTCCTCGAGTGCGCCAGGAGGCGCTCGGTGAGTGGGGGGGTACTGTCATGTTTTGTCATATATTGTCTTGTCATTATGCTTTCCCTTCTGTTCGTTTCCCCCTGCTGGTCTTATTAGGTTCGTTCCCTTTTTCTCTCTCCCTCCCTCTCTCTCCTCTCTCTATCATTCCGTTCCTGCTCCCAGCTGTTCCTATTCTCCTACTCAATCATCTAGTCTTTTCACACCTGTTCCCTATCTTGTCCTCTGATTAGAGTCCCTATTTCTCCCCTTGTTTTCCGTTTCTGTCCTGTCGGATCCTTGTATGATGTTTGCCGTGCTGTGTCTTTGTCTCGCCCTGTCGTGTCTTGTTTCCCTCAGATGCTGCGTGTGAGCAGGTGTCTGAGTCTGCTACGGTCGGTGCCTTCCTGAGGCAACCTACAGTTAATGGTCGAGTCTCCAGTCTGTCCTCGTCACTACGAGTGGAATTAAGTTTTTATGTTTTGTTTTCTGCTCTGATTGTCCAGGAGTATTGCTTATATCCTTTACTGGAATAAAGACTCTGTTTTCGCCAAGTCGCTTTTGGGTCCTCATTCACCTGCATAACAGAAGGATCCGACCAAGAATGGACCCAGCGACTATGGATTCTCTCTACTCTACTCTCGAGTTCCAGGGAGCGATGCTCGGCAGACACGAGCAGGAATTGTCTGCTGCTCGGCATGCCGTTGAGACCCTGGCCGCTCAGGTCTCCGACCTCTCAGGACAGTATCAGAGTCTTCGTCTCGTGCCACCAGCTACTTCCGGGTCTTCCGAGCCTCCGGAACCTAGGGTTAATAACCCACCATGTTATTCTGGGCAGCCCACTGAGTGCCGCTCCTTTCTCACCCAGTGTGATATAGTGTTCTCTCTCCAACCCAACACATACTCAAGAGAGAGAGCTCGGATTGCCTACGTCATATCACTCCTTACTGGTCGGGCTCGGCAGTGGGGCACAGCTATCTGGGAGGCAAGCGCTGAGTGTACTAACGATTATCTGAACTTTAAAGAGGAGATGATAAGGGTTTTTGATCGTTCAGTTTTTGGGAAAGAAGCTTCCTGGTCCCTGTCTTCCCTATGTCAAGGTAATCGATCCATAACGGATTACTCTATAGAGTTTCGCACTCTTGCTGCCTCCAGTAACTGGAACGAGCAGGCGTTGCTCGCTCGTTTTCTGGAGGGACTCCACGCTAAGGTTAAGGATGAGATTCTCTCTCGGGAGGTTCCATCCAGCGTGGATTCTTTGATTGAACTCGCTATTCGCATTGAACGACGGGTAGATCTTCGTCACCGAGCTCATAGAAGAGAGCTCGCGTTAACTGTGTCTCCCCTCTCTCCGACACTACCATCTTTCCCCACTGACTCTGGTGTTGAGCCCATGCAGCTGGGGGGTATTCACATTTCGACTAAGGAGAGGGAACGGAGAATCACCAACCGCCTCTGTCTCTATTGCGGTTCCGCTGGTCATTTTGTCATTTCATGTCCAGTTAAAGGCCAGAGCTCATCAGTAAGCGGAGGGCGACTGATAAGCGCTACTAGACGGTCCTCTCCGTCAAGTACCTGTACTACCTTACCGGTCCATCTACGCTGGACCGGATCGGCAGCTTCCTGCAGTGCATTAATAGACTCTGGGGCGGAGGGCTGTTTTATGGACGAAGCCTGGGCTCGGGAACATGACATTCCTCTCAGACAGTTAGGGAGCCCACGGTCATGTTCGCCTTGGATGGTAGTCCTCTCCCCAGTATATTATGTGAAACACTACCTTTAACCCTCACTGTATCTGGTAACCATAGTGAGACCATTTCTTTTTTGATTTTTTGTTCACCTTTTACACCTGTTGTTTTGGGTCATCCCTGGCTAGTGTGTCATAATCCTTCTTTTGATTGGTCTAGTAATTCTATCCTTTCCTGGAACGTTTCTTGTCATGTGAAGTGTTTAATGTCTGCTATTTCTCCTGTTTCTTCTGCTCCCTCTTCACAGGAGGAACCTGGTGATTTGACAGGAGTGCCGGAGGAATATCATGGTCTGCGCACGGTCTTCAGTCGGTCCAGAACCAACTCCTTTCCTCCTCACCGGTCGTATGATTGTTGTTCTGATCTCCTCAAGAAGCGTTTTGCATCCGCTCCTATCCTTGTTGCACCTGACGTCACTAAACAGTTTATTGTCGAGGTTGACGCGTCGGGGGTGGGCGTGGGAGCCATTCTGTCCCAGCGCTCCGATACTGACGATGGGGTCCACCCTTGCGCGTATTTTTCTCATCGCCTGTCACCGTCGGAACGTAACTATGATGTGGCTAACCGCGAACTGCTCGCCATCCGTTTAGCCCTAGGCAAATGGCGACAGTGGTTGGAGGGGCGACCGTTCCTTTTGTCGTTTGGACTGACCAAAGGAACCTTGAGTACATCCGTTCTGCCAAACGACTGAATGCGCGTCATGCTCGTTGGGCGTTGTTTTTCGCTCGTTTCGAGTTCGTTATTTCTTATTGCCCGGGTACTAAGAACACCAAGCCTCATGCTTTATCCCGTCTCTTTAGTTCTTCTGTGGCTTCTACCGATCCCGAGGGGATCCTTCCTGTTGGGCGTGTTGTCGGGTTGACTGTCTGGGGAATTGAGAGACAGGTTAAGCAAGCACTCACTCACACTCCGTCGCCGCACGCTTGTCCTAGTAACCTTCTTTTCGTTCCTGTTTCTACTCGTCTGGCTGTTCTTCAGTGGGCGCACTCTGCCAAGTTAGCTGGCCACCCCGGCGTTCGGGGTACGCTTGCTTCTATTCGCCAGCGGTTTTGGTGGCCTACTCTGGAGCGTGACACGCGCCGTTTCGTGGCTGCTTGTTCGGACTGCGCGCAGAATAAGTCTGGTAATTTTTTTCTGCTTCTGCTCCTGGTCTTGCTGGGTCTCAGTCTGTTCCCTGCCACCGCATCTCTCCTGGTCTTGTTCCTGCCCTTGCTGTGTCTCAGTCTGTCCCTAGTTGTTACTCTCCTGGCCTGTTTGGTCCTGTTTGCTCTAAAGCTTTCAGTTCTCTACCCGTGTCTCATTTTTTTTTTAGAGTAGTACCCTAGTTTCCCTTTTTATCGTTTTCCGTTACGGTCTGAGGAGAGGAGTTGGGTTCTTTCTCGGGACGTGCTGGACCGTTTGTGATCTACGATTTCCTCCGTTGCCGCCAGTGTTCCTCCTCGAGTGCGCCAGGAGGCGCTCGGTGAGTGGGGGGGTACTGTCATGTTTTGTCATATATTGTCTTGTCATTATGCTTTCCCTTCTGTTCGTTTCCCCCTGCTGGTCTTATTAGGTTCGTTCCCTTTTTCTCTCTCCCTCCCTCTCTCTCCTCTCTCTATCGTTCCGTTCCTGCTCCCAGCTGTTCCTATTCTCCTACTCAATCATCTAGTCTTTTCACACCTGTTCCCTATCTTGTCCTCTGATTAGAGTCCCTATTTCTCCCCTTGTTTTCCGTTTCTGTCCTGTCGGATCCTTGTATGATGTTTGCCGTGCTGTGTCTTTGTCTCGCCCTGTCGTGTCTTGTTTCCCTCAGATGCTGCGTGTGAGCAGGTGTCTGAGTCTGCTACGGTCGGTGCCTTCCCGAGGCAACCTACAGTTAATGGTCGAGTCTCCAGTCTGTCCTCGTCACTACGAGTGGAATTAAGTTTTTTATGTTTTGTTTTCTGCTCTGATTGTCCAGGAGTATTGCTTATATCCTTTACTGGAATAAAGACTCTGTTTTCGCCAAGTCGCTTTTGGGTCCTCATTCACCTGCATAACAGGCTCCTGAGTCTTTTTGGGTGAGTCTCTAAGAGCTTTGCACACCTGGATTGTACAATGTTTGCACATTCTTTTAAAAACTCTTCAAGCTCTGTCAAGTTGGCAGTAAATGTATATGGCAAGACATGACCATTTTTACTCCTGAACTTATTTAGGCTTGCAATAACAAAAAAGTTGAATACATATTGACTCAAGACATTTCAGCTTCTCATTTTAAATTAATTTGTAAAAATGTATAAAAACATAATTACACTTTGACATTATGGGGTATTGTTTTTTTTATTTAAAAAAATGTTGAACCTTTATTTTACTTGTGTGTGTGTAAGGCCAGTGACACAAAATCTAAATTGAATCCATTTCAAATTCAGGCTCTAACACAATAAAATGTGGAAAAAGTCAAGGGGTGTGAATACTTTCTAAAGGTACTGTATCAATTATACATTTGTAGAAAAACTGGAATCAATGTTGATATTTGGTTGAATTGACAACCAAACACAATTCAGTATCACTTTTGCAACACAGTAAATAGCCAATTAACTTGTTGACAAGTTTTAACAAATTATATGTTGTATTCACGTCTCCAACTAAACCAAAAATGTAAGTAAAAAAATAGTGGTTCAGATGAAACTATCCAAGCATTAGATATCCTTGAAATGTTGATATTTGTTTGCGTTGTCAACCAAACACAATCTCAATAATACTTTTGTAATACAGTAAATAGCCGAAAGTTAACACTATCTTACAAACTAATGTAACAGTATTTATTCAACCTTAAAACGAGTAACACATCCATGGCCACATTACAAAAGGCTTAATGTAACTAGCAATGTCTTCTTATGTAATCTTAAAAAGTGTGCATGTTCAAGATTCCATGCATTGGTGTAGATTTTCACAATTGCTATAATAATCATACTTTTCATTAAATCTCAACTGCAATCCTTGTCATTTGGATGTGCTATTAGATGAAGCACAGTGCTAACATTAAGCTGTTATATAAATAGAAATATTTGACATTGTATTCCCATTTGAACTTTGTGCTTTTAAATGGTTGAAAGCGCAGTGATAACACTGGGAATTCAGCTAACTTCTGGCTGTCTTTTTGAGTGGGTGAATAAAGGTTGAATTCTCCTTGATCAAGAGCTCAACCAAATGTTACCAAAATGCCAATGTTGAAAATACATGGGCTGCCCAGTGGGACGTAAACAAACACACACACACACCTTCTCTCTTCTCTCGTCATTAACCGCAAAAGCCATTCTGTGGCACTGACTGTATTCCTGCTAGGCCTGCTTTAGTTAGAGATGATCACGTTTCCGCCGCTAGGCAAATATTGACCTGTACGTTTCAGGGAAGATTTACCCAAGCTGGTGATGGAAAAAAAAAGAGTTTTTCATCGCTTTCTTTTTCTCTCTCACAGTTGACTGTATTATTTCCACAATGGTCAGTCTAAACCCTCCTTTTGTTACAGGCTTGTGTACCTTGAATGTTAATTGCATATACACGTGGGTTGCTATACTCAAGGTCGCTGGTTTGTTTTTTGTTTTCTAACCTCATCCCAACCCCTAAACTTAACCAATTTATTTATTTATTAAACTTCACCCAACCCCTTACACTAACTTTAACCAATTGTGATTACTTGCCTAATCTTAATCAACAACATTTGTTTCGGCCTTCGAGACAGTGCTGCCCTCAGAACTCCAATGTGCGTGAAAACTGGGGTTACAGACAAGAGGACCAAGAGAGGTGGTCAGTGGAAGCTTCTGCACCTGGAAGGGCAACTTAAAGACCGTCGCTCCCGAAACCCTTCTCTGTCCCAAATGCCCTCGTGACCGGGTCTGGAATTTCACAGCCGGCCATGAGGTCTCGTCCCGGAGCAAGACGTAGCCAGGCTGTGTCTGCAGGACTCGAGTCTTAGTGGCAAAACCTGACTCCTAACCCGCCAGTGTCTCTCATCCACATAGCACATCGAAGATAAATACCAACACAAAATGGTGGTGGTGGCTAAGACATCTAATAATACCTGTTTTAGAACAAATGGGGGATTCAAAGGCAACTTGGCAAGCCAAGAAGGACATTTCAGCCCATGCGAGTATGAATGAACATGGCAAGAGACTGAATGCTCCAAATAATCCAATAATAGTTTATTGGTTAGAAACTTTTTGGAATGACTCTTGTCAAATTCTTGCAGCTCTCCTTTGATATCATAGAGGTTCCTTAATTATCAGTGGGCAAAAATAACGGATTGCCATTACTGTTAACAGACAACAACGTTGGATGGCCCTTTGAAAACATTTTGGAATCACTTTAATTTCCCAGACCATTGGAGAGAACACAAGAAGAGGCACTGTTGAAGTGATATTGACCCTGTTGTGACGGGTTTTTTTCCAGTCAGTGACATAAACGTTGGTAGACATAGTGGTTCTCTTTCCCTTTAACTATCTCTGGTCTAGTCTCTTCCTGTTTGCTTAGAGCAGACACACTGACCCGCTGAACATCCTTCTCCAGGCTGTCTACACATGTCATACTTACACACTATAGTGTAGCCTATAGCCGAAATTAACATTCTACTGACATTTCAATTACCAGCTTATTGGAAGAAGGAAAACTGTAAATGTTGTAAATTGCCATACACTATGTCAGGCTGTGTAGGTTTCATATAATGCAAATGTATTTCTTTAAAAAATAAAAATAATCTAACTTCATCCAAATGGTCTCTCTCGAATGTGATTCAAACTTTACTTATACTATAGTTTCAAACTGTGCAACTGAATGGATAAAATATGGTCTACATCCACCATCTGGTGGCCAACTATGAGAACAAATAGGCCAAATGGAAAAGTCTGATGCCATTCATGCCACAGTGAAACAGCCTAGAATGATTTCCTATAAGAATGCATTAGGTTTTAAAGAAATAATTGAATGCAGAGGTTAAATAGTGTGAAATTGAGGGTTTATAGAGATGTCAGGGCCACATGCTCCAAATGCTCTAAATGGTATCCAAAAGCAATATGTTTGCATACATTTTTGTGTAGGCTATATCTTGTATAGTTCTTTCCTAACCAATGAATGGGCATATGGCCCCTCAGTTTCAATGTGCAATCGTGCATGCATGGCTCTGGCTTCTGTGGAATGACCTGGAGTGGGTCTGGCGAGGGTTCAGTCCTCATATGTAAACCTGTAAAAGGGTGTTGACATTTGTGTAGAATACAATCGTCCAATTGCCCTTACAACTGTAGGCCTATGGATTTTCCTCTCCTAAAGCTCAGCCTCATTTTACCATGCATATGTATGGCCTAGTATCCCATAAATCAGCTGTCAAAGACAACTGGTGAATGTGGGAGTCTGCAGCAACCTTGCCGCTATTTCCCACTTCTGCAAACAGCTGTTCATTGTAATGATGTGCATTTCGCGACCTCTTTTTACTGACTCGAGAGTTATGATTCGTTTATCTGAGTGACTCGTTCATTTAAGTCATTTGTTTGAATTACTAGTGCTGGCAGCAATGAGCTCTTCAGCAGGATTAATAAACACTCCTCCAGCTCAGTGGCAACAGAGACCTTCTCCAACCACCAACTGTCATATTCATGCAGGGAAATAGATCATGAAATAGATCTTCTCTTGTGGTGAAGGAGAGTCGGACCAAAATGCAGCGTGTAGATTGCGATCCATGTTTAATGAACAAACGTAACACGAATCTAAATACAAAACCTACAAAACAATAAATGTAATGAAAACCGAAACAGCCTAATACTGGTGCACATACACACAGAACAAGGAACAAAGACACTAAGGACAATCACCCACGACAAACTCAAAGAATATGGCTGCCTTAATATGGTTCCCAATCAAAGACAACGATAAACACCTGCCTCTGATTGAGAACCACTTCAGACAGCCATAGACTTAACCAGAACACCCCACTAGCTACAATCCCAATACATACACACCACATACACAAACCCATGCCACACCCTGGCCTGACCAAATAAATAAAGATAAACACAAAATACTTCGACCAGGGCGTGACACATGAGGTGATGGCAGAGGACGAATGACACGACAATGGGCCTCAGGATCTTGTCATGGTATCGCTGTGCATTCAAATTGCCATCAATACAATTCAATTGTGTTCGTTGTCTGTAGTTTATGCCTGCCCATACCATAACCCCACCGCCACCATGGGGTACTCTTTTCACAACGTTGACAGCAGCAAACGGCTCGCCCACACAATGCCATACACGTGGTCTCCGGTTGTGTGGCCAGTTGGACATACTGCCAAATTCTCAAAAATTTGAGAGAAATAAGCTTTTCGTGTGTATGGGACATTTCTGGGATCTTTTATTTCAGTAAAGAACATGAAGGCCCAGACACTGTTAAATCTCCCAAATCCCAGTTTTATTGACAACGTTTAGATCCGAAACGGATCTTCATCAGTTCAAACAAACAAACTGAGTGCCCACTTCCCAAAATATACACATTTCACCTCACATGACCATTGCTCACATGGTGGGTGTGGAAACAATTCAATTCCCTTGTGTGCAAAATCAATCAAAATTCATCACAGAGGTACATCTTGTCATAAAATATTAGATACACACACATGGGTTCAAGTTAAAAACCTAGGCAACAGTAAAAAAAAAAATATCATGTTGTAAATTGTTGAAATACCCAATCATATGACCATTATGCGTCGGATGAACTTTGGCCTTAGATATAATTCCAGTGACCTATTTCAAAAACAATATGTGTATCTATAATTATTTGATATCAATGAGGTGGGCACATGTAGTCAATAATAGATTATCAGTAGCCCCCCCCCCATCCTAGGAGTCTTAACATGTTCGATACCAATGTATCTCAGAGAGCTAATGTTGTGACGGGCCTCCATGAAATGCGCAGCCACAGGGTTTCTCTGGTCAAGGGCCCTGTCCTTGTTTTCCAAGGTCGTTTAGTTTTCCCGACATAACATAGACCAGAAATACACTTGATCAGGTATATCACATTTTTGGTGGAACACGTAATAATTCCCTTAATCTTAATGGCCTTTGCCTGTGATATGGTGATCGAACATTGTGCATTTGTTTGTTAAGTTACACTGGGTACATTGGCCACATCTGTAATGACCGTCAGACACATTGTCTAGGAAGGTGCTATGTGGCACCAGTGGAAGATCAGACCTCACAACCATTTGACTGATGTTGTATTTTCCAGTTGTGGATCAGTGCCCAAGATTTGCCAGTGTTTTTTTAAATGATATGGTCAAACTGTTTACCAAGTGGGGAGCTTTAAAGGAAGTATTGAGCACGTTGGTGGTTTGGGCATGAGGCTGTCATTCTGTGTCATGCAGCCACTCTGGGTAACACAGCTGTCTGAAACGCTCATCCAGACAGTCAGCTTGTTTGTCATAGTCACTCTGTGTACTACAAATCCTGCGTATGTGGTCTTCCTCTGATGAGGAGTAAGAAATGTCAGACCAATGCACAGCGTGGTAAGTGTTCATCCTTTTAATAAACTGTCATGTTTTGTCATTTATTATCTTGTCTTGTCCCTGTGCTTCCCATTCTATTCGTTTCCCTCTGCTGGTCTTATTAGGTTCTTTCCCTCTTTCTATCCCTCTCTCTCCCCCTCCCTCTCTCACTCTCTCGCTCTCTCTTCTCTCTATCGTTCCGTTCCTGCTCCCAGCTGTTCCTATTCCCCTAATCAATCATTTAGTCTTCCCACCTGTTCCCGATCCTTTCCCCTGATTAGAGTCCCTATTTCTTCCTTTGTGTTCCGTTCCTGTCCTGTCGGTTCCTTGTCTAGAATTCACCGTGCTGTGTTTGTGTATCGCCCTGTCGTGTCGTGTTTTTCCTCAGATGCTGCGTGGTGAGCAGGTGTCTGAGTCTGTCTGGTTCAAGTGCCTTCCCGAGGCAACCTGCTGTTCACCTGCTGTTCAAGATCGAGTCTCCAGTTTGTCCTCGTCATTTCGAGTGAAAGTTGTGTTTTTTGTTTGTATTTACTTTACTGGATTAAAGACTCTGTTTTCGCCAAGTCGCTTTTGGGTCCTCTTTCACCTGCATGACAGAAGGAACCGACCAAGGAATTCAGACGCTCGTTACACTGCCGTCGAGATCCAAGGAGCCATGCTCGGCAGACACGAGCAGGAATTGTCTGCTGCTCGCCATGCCGTGGAGAACCTGGCCGCTCAGGTTTCCGACCTCTCTGGACAGTTCCAGAGTCTCGTCTCGTGCCACCTGTTACTTCCTGGCCTGCCGAGCCTCCAGAACCTAGGGTTAATAACCCACCTTGCTACTCCGGGCAGCCCACTGAGTGCCGCTCCTTCTCACGCAGTGTGAGATTGTGTTCTCTCTCCAACCCAACACATACTCTAGAGAGAGAGCTCGGGTTGCTTACGTCATTTCACTCCTTACTGGCCGGGCTCGAGAATGGGGCACAGCTATCTGGGAGGCAAGGGCTGATTGCTCTAACAAGTTCCAGAACTTTAAAGAGGAGATGATTCGGGTTTTTGACCGTTCAGTTTTTGGTAGGGAGGCTTCTAGGGCCCTGGCTTCCTTATGCCAAGGTGAACGGTCCATAACGGATTATTCTATTGAGTTTCGCACTCTTGCTGCCTCTAGTGAGTGGAACGAGCCGGCGCTGCTCGCTCGTTTTCTGGAGGGACTCCACGCAGTGGTTAAGGATGAGATTCTCTCCCGGGAGGTTCCTTCAGATGTGGACTCTTTGATTGCTCTCGCCATCCGCATAGAACGACGGGTAGATCTTCGTCACCGGGCTCGTGGAAGAGAGCTCGCATCAACGGTGTTTCCCTGCTCCGCATCGCAACCATCTCCCTCCTCTGGCTCAGAGTCTGAGCCCATGCAGCTGGGAGGGATTCGCATCTCGACTAAGGAGAGGGAACGGAGGATCACCAACCGCCTGTGCCTCTATTGCGGAGTTGCTGGACATTTTGTTAATTCATGTCCAGTAAAAGCCAGAACTCATCTGTAAGCGGAGGCTACAGGTGAGCGCAACTAAAGTCTCTCCATCAAGATCCTGTACTACTTTGTCGGTCCATCTACGCTGGACCGGTTCGGGTGCTACATGTAGTGCCTTGATAGACTCTGGGGCTGAGGTTGTTTCATGGACGAAGCATGGGTTCGGAAACATGACATTCCTTTCAGAGAGTTAGAAGCCTACGCCCATGTTCGCCTTAGATGGTAGTCATCTTCCCAGTATCAGATTTGAGACACTACCTTTAACCCTCACAGTATCTGGTAACCACAGTGAGACTATTTCTTTTTTGATTTTCGTTCACCGTTTACACCTGTTGTTTTGGGTCTTCCCTGGCTAGTATGTCATAATCCTTCTATTAATTGGTCTAGTAATTCTATCCTATCCTGGAACGTTTCTTGTCATGTGAAGTGTTTAATGTCTGCCATCCCTCCCGTTTCTTCTGTCCCTACTTCTCAGGAGGAACCTGGCGATTTGACAGGAGTGCCGGAGGAATATCATGATCTGCGCACGGTCTTCAGTCGGTCCCGAGCCAACTCCCTTCCTCCTCACCGGTCGTATGATTGTAGTATTGATCTCCTTCCGGGGACCACTCCTCCTCGGGGTAGACTATACTCTCAGAACGTAAGGCTCTCGAGGATTATTTGTCTGTGTCTCTTGACCCGGTACCATAGTGCCTTCTTCCTCTCCGGCCGGGCGGGGTTCTTTTTGTTAAGAAGAAGGACGGTACTCTGCGCCCCTGCGTGGATTATCGAGGCTGAATGACATAAAGAATCGTTATCCGCTTTATGTCATCAGCCTTCGAGATTCTGCAGGGAGCCAGGTGCTTTACTAAGTTGGACCTTAAACGCTTACCATCTCGTGCGCATCAGAGAGGGGGCGAGTGGAAAACGGCGATTAACACTCCGTTAGGGCATTTTGAACCGGGTTCTGCCGTTTGGTCTCGCCAATGCGCCAGCTGTTTTTCAGGCATTAGTTAATGATGTTCTGAGAGACATGCTGAACATCTTTGTTTTTGTCTATCTTGACGATATCCTGATTTTTCTCCGTCCTCGAGATTCATGTTCAGCACGTTCGACGTGTTCTACAGCGCCTTTTAGAGAATTGTCTCTACGTAAAGTCTGAGAAGTGCTCTTTTCATGTCTCCTCCGTTACTTTTCTCGGTTCCGTTATTTCCGCTGAAGGCATTCAGATGGATTCCGCTAAGGTCAAGCTGTCAGTGATTGGCCCGTTCAAGGTCACGTGTCGAGTTGCAGCGCTTTTTAGGTTTCGCTAATTTCTATCGGCGTTTCATTGTAATTTCGGTCAAGTTGCTGCCCCTCTCACAGCTCTTACTTCTGTCAAGACGTGTTTTAAGTGGTCGGTTCCGCCCAGGGAGCTTTTGATCTTCTAAAAGAACGTTTTACGTCCGCTCCTATCCTCGTTACTCCTGACGTCACTAGACAATTCATTGTCGAATAGGCGTGGGAGCCATTTTATCCCAGCGCTTCCAGTCTGACGATAAGGTTCATCCTTGCGCTTATTTTTCTCATCGCCTGTCGCCATCTGGCGCAACTATGATGTGGGTAACCGTGAACTGCTCGCCATCCGCTTAGCCCTAGGCGAATGGCGACAGTGGTTGGGGGGCGACCGTTCCTTTTGTCGTTTGGACAGACCATAAGAACCTTGTACATCCGTTCTGCCAAACGACTTAATGCCCGTCAACTCGTTGGGCGTTGTTTTTCGCTCGTTTCGAGTTTGTGATTTCTTACCGTCCGGGTAGCAAGAACACCAAGCCTGATGCCTTATCCCGTCTGTTTAGTTCTTCTGTGGCTTCTACTGATCCCGAGGGGATTCTTCCTTATGGGCGTGTTGTCGGGTTAACAGTCTGGGGAATTGAAAGACAGGTTAACAAGCACTCACGCACAGCGCGCTTGTCCTAGTAACCTCCTTTTCGTTCCTGTTTCCACTCGTCTGGCTGTTCTTCAGTGGGCTCACTCTGCCAAGTTAGCTGGTCATCCCGGTGTTCGAGGCACTCTTGCGTCTATTCGCCAGCGCTTTTGGTGGCCGACTCAGGAGCGTGACACGCGCCGTTTCGTGGCTGCTTGTTCGGACTGCGCGCAGACTAAGTCGGGTAACTCTCCTCCTGCCGGTCGTCTCAGACCGCTCCCCATTCCTTCTCGACCATGGTCTCACATCGCCCTAGACTTCATTACCGGTCTGCCTTTGTCTGCGGGGAAGACTGTGATTCTTACGGTTGTCGATAGGTTCTCTAAGGCGGCACATTTCATTCCCCTCGCTAAACTTCCTTCCGCTAAGGAGACGGCACAAATCATTATCGAGAATGTATTCAGAATTCATGGCCTCCCGTTAGACGCCGTTTCAGACAGAGGCCCGCAATTCACGTCACAGTTTTGGAGGGAGTTCTGTCGTTTGATTGGTGCGTCCGTCAGTCTCTCTTCCGGGTTTCATCCCCAGTCTAACGGTCAAGCAGAGAGGGCCAATCAGACGATTGGTCGCATACTACGCAGCCTTTCTTTCAGAAACCCTGCGTCTTGGGCAGAACAGCTCCCCTGGGCAGAATACGCTCTGAGTCGCTTCCTTCGTCTGCTACCGGGTTATCTCCGTTTCAGAGTAGTCTGGGTTACCAGCCTCCTCTGTTCTCATCCCAACTTGCCAGTCCAGCGTTCCCTGAAGCGTTTGTCCAACTGAGCGCACCTGGAGGAGGGTGAGGTCTGCACTTTGCCGTTACAGGGCACAACTGTGAGCCGCCAATAAACGCAGGATTAGAGTCAAGGTATTGTTGCGGCCAGAGAGTGTGGCTCGCAACCTTCCTCTTACGACAGCTTCTCGTAAGTTGACTCCGCGGTTCATTGGTCCGTTCCGTGTCTCCCAGGTCGTCAATCCTGTCGCTGTGCGACTGCTTCTTCCGCGACATCTTCGTCGCGTCCATCCTGTCTTCCATGTCTCCTGTGTTAAGCCCTTTCTTCGCACCCCCGTTCGTCTTCCCTCCCCCCTCCCGTCCTTGTCGAGAGCGCACCTATTTACAAGGTACATAAGATCATGGACATGCGTTCTCGGGGACGGGGTCACCAATACTTAGTGGATTGGGAGGGTTACGGTCCTGAGGAGAGGAGTTGGGTTCCGTCTCGGGCGTGCTGGACCGTTCACTCATTGATGATTTCCTCCGTTGCCGCCAGGAGGAGTGCGCCAAAGTGGGGGGTACTGTCATGTTTTGTCATTTATTATCTTGTCTTGTCCCTGTGCTTCCCATTCTATTCGTTTCCCTCTGCTGGTCTTATTAGGTTCTTTCCCTCTTTCTATCCCTCTCTCTCCCCCTCCCTCTCTCACTCTCTCGCTCTCTCTTCTCTCTATCGTTCCGTTCCTGCTCCCAGCTGTTCCTATTCCCCTAATCAATCATTTAGTCTTCCCACACCTGTTCCCGATCCTTTCCCTGATTAGAGTCCCTATTTCTTCCTTTGTGTTCCGTTCCTGTCCTGTCGGTTCCTTGTCTAGAATTCACCGTGCTGTGTTTGTGTATCGCCCTGTCGTGTCGTGTTTTCCTCAGATGCTGCGTGGTGAGCAGGTGTCTGAGTCTGTCTGGTTCAAGTGCCTTCCCGAGGCAACCTGCTGTTCACCTGCTGTTCAAGATCGAGTCTCCAGTTTGTCCTCGTCATTTCGAGTGAAAGTTGTGTTTTTTGTTTGTATTTACTTTACTGGATTAAAGACTCTGTTTTCGCCAAGTCGCTTTTGGGTCCTCTTTCACCTGCATGACATAAACTGAACTGAACACTAAATACAAAGTAACAAATGAGAACAGACGAAACAGCTCCGTCAGGTGCAACACACACTAAACAGAAAATAATCACCCACAACTCAAAAGTTAAACCAGGCTACCTAAATATGGTTCTCAATCAGGGACAACGAAAAACAGCTGCCTCTGATTGAGAACCATACCAGGCCAAACACAGAAATCCCAAAACATAGAAAAAGGAACATAGACAACCCACCCGACTCACACCCTGACCATACTAAAACAAAGAGATAATAAAAATAACTAAGGTCAGAACGTGACAATGTTAATATATTGGCTGATGGGGAGGCTCTTTCTTAAGGGTGTAGGGTGGAAGCCGTCTCCACGTAACAGGGAATTAATGTTCGTCGGCTTCCTGTATAGGTCCGTGCTAAAGCCACCCCCCTCCATCTTTATCAAAATGTCCAGAAAACGTGTTATATGTCATGAATACGTCATCAATGAAGCGTTTGCAGAGCTTGATATGGCAAATGGATTGTTAGGGGTGAAAATCCCATTATTCTCAAACAACCCCACATACAGATTGGCATAATTTGGGGGCATTTTATTACCCATAGCAGTTCCCTTCTGTTGAATGAACCTTGTTATTTTCAAACATGAAAAAGGTCTTTGTCAGAACAATCTCGTTAAGTTCAACAATACAGTCAGAGCTAGGGAGTGTACCAGTGCGTCGTTTAATTCAGCTCAACCAAAACTATTTGTTCCGTTTTTATATTTTAATCCAGTGTATTATTGAATGTTCTGATGGACACGACTTTGTAAAACCAAAACATACACAGACTCAGGTCAACAAACTCAAAGTCGATAATTAATCATTTGTGGGGGGGGCTGCAGTTCACGAACGACATTGTGGGGGGGGGGGGGGCTGCAGTTCACGAACGACATTGTGATTATCACAGCAGTCAAGGAATGCATTCTGCCATGAGTCGTTTACAATCAGGTGCGGTTGCGGCTACAACCATTCCTAGACCTCATTTAAAATGTATCAAGAAATAATCGTATGTGTTTGTATGCCAAGCAATACACAAATGTACATTGTTTAAAATACATGTCAACAAGGCTCAGTCACAAATGACAACTCCTATATAATCCCCCTATGGTGAACGAGAGGCTTGTAGAAACTTGGAGTTCGAGTTTTCAGTTCATTGTTCTGTCCTGTGTGTTCTGTGCATGACTGACTCAAATTAACAAAATTAGTCAAAAGATTTGTTATTTTGACTGAACAAGTCAAAAAGATCTGAGTCAATGAAAAGAACCGAACTTCCCATCACCAGTTCATGGTTAATTGTGTTGGGGATGGCTGTGGTGAAAATATTGCCTACTAAATTGTTAATTTCATTACAGTGCATGTGTGTGTGTGTGTGGGGGGGGTTTCTTACATATATTTTAATGTGAATGTGAGGATGATGATGTGAGGATGATGATGATGAAGGAAATATAGCTGTCTTGACAGTGATCAAATCAAATCAAATCAAATTTATTTATATAGCCCTTCGTACATCAGCTGATATCTCAAAGTGCTGTACAGAAACCCAGCCTAAAACCCCAAACAGCAAACAATGCAGGTGTAAAAGCACGGTGGCTAGGAAAAACTCCCTAGAAAGGCCAAAACCTAGGAAGAAACCTAGAGAGGAACCGGGCTATGTGGGGTGGCCAGTCCTCTTCTGGCTGTGCCGGGTAGAGATTATAACAGAACATGACCAAGATGTTCAAATGTTCATAAATGACCAGCATGGTCAAATAATAACAAGGCAGAACAGTTGAAACTGGAGCAGCAGCACAGTCAGGTGGACTGGGGACAGCAAGGAGCCATCATGTCAGTTAGTCCTGGGGCACGGTCCTAGGGCTCAGGTCCTCCGAGAGAGAGAGAGAAAGAAAGAGAGAATTAGAGAGAGCATATGTGGGGTGGCCAGTCCTCTTCTGGCTGTGCCGGGTGGAGATTATAACAGAACGTGGCCAAGATGTTCAAATGTTCATAAATGACCAGCATGGTTGAATAATAGTAAGGCAGTTGAAACTGGAGCAGGAGCATGGCCAGGTGGACTGGGGACAGCAAGGAGTCCTCATGTCAGGTAGTCCTGGGACATGGTCCTAAGGCCCAGGCCAGTTGAAACTGGAGCAGCAGCATGGTCAGGTGGACTGGGGACAGCAAGGAGTCATCATGTCAGGTAGTCCTGGGGCATGGTCCTAGGGCTCAGGTCCTCCGAGAGAGAGAAAGAAAGAGAGAAGGAGAGAATTAGAGAACGCACAATTAGATTCACACAGGACACCAAATAGGACAGGAGAAGTACTCCAGATAAACAAACTGATCCTAGCCCCCCGACACATAAACTACTGCAGCATAAATACTGGAGGCTGAGACAGGAGGGGTCAGGAGACACTGTGGCCCCATCCGAGGACACCCCCGGACAGGGCCAAACAGGAAGGATATAACCCCACCCACTTTGCCAAAGCACAGCCCCCACACCACTAGAGGGAAATCTCCAACCACCAACTTACCATGCTGAGACAAGGCCGAGTATAGCCCACAAAGATCTTCGACACGGTACAACCCAAGGGGGGACCCAGACAGGCCGACCACAACAGTGAATCAACCCACCCAGGTGACGCACCCCCCAGGGACGGCACGAGAGAGCCCCAGCAAGCCAGTGACTCAGCCCCGTAACAGGGTTAGAGGCAGAGAATCCCAGTGGAAAGAGGGGAACCGGCCAGGCAGAGACAGCAAGGGCGGTTCGTTGCTCCAGAGCCTTTCCGTTCACCTTCCCACTCCTGGGCCAGACTACACTCAATCATATGACCCACTGAAGAGATGAGTCTTCAGTAAAGACATAAAGGTTGAGACCGAGTTTGCGTCTCTGACATGGGTAGGCAGACCGTTCCATAAAATGGAGCTCTATAGGAGAAAGCCCTGCCTCCAGCTGTTTGCTTAGAAATTCTAGGGACAATTAGGAGGCCTGCGTCTTGTGACCGTAGCGTACGTGTAGGTATGTACGGCAGGACCAAATCAGAGAGGTAGGTAGGAGCAAGCCCATGTAATGCTTTGTAGGTTAGCAGTAAAACCTTGAAATCAGCCCTTGCTTTGACAGGAAGCCAGTGTAGAGAGGCTAGCACTGGAGTAATATGATCAAATTTTTTTTTTGGTTCTAGTCAGGATTCTAGCAGCCGTATTTAGCACTAACTGAAGTTTATTTAGTGCTTTATCCGGGTAGCCGGAAAATAGAGCATTGCAGTAGTCTAACCTAGAAGTGACAAAAGCATGGATGAATTTTTCTGCATCATTTTTGGACAGAAAGTTTCTGATTTTTGCAATGTTACGTAGATGGAAAAAAGCTGTCCTCGAAATGGTCTTGATATGTTCTTCAAAAGAGAGATCAGGGTCCAGAGTGATATCATTCAACAGCTTTTTTGTGCTGAGTCGTCATCAATTGCTGTGATGTGGTTTGAGATCACCATAATGCCAAAGATGGGGGGACCGTCTACAGAGCCGTCTGTTTAGTTGGCGCCGCCGGCATGAGCAGTTAGCACCGACCCAACAACTTGGGAAACACAGCTTCAGCTTAATCACCAAATTAATTGGGAAATAAATGAAAATCTCACCAGCTAGCTAGCAATCTATTTTAGTTTCACTGTCCGATCACTCACAAAACGAGCGCAGTAATTGTTAGTTTTACCTTTCCACAAACAATTTGGTATGTGTTGCTTGATATGAGCAAGTTAACCCAAATATATCAAAGAATAGGTCACGCGTCCCCGATTAGTTAGTGGCTACTGCCTGGCCAGTGATCTAGCTAGCTACATTTCAGTAAATAGCTATCCTCCTTAATGAGGTGGCCAGTGGATAAACTAACATTGAGTTGAAAATATTTGCCAGAAAATGAACTAGTTGCCAGTTATTGTTGCCTGTGGTGTAATCATGTGCCTAGGTGATTATTATTATTGCTGCAATCGTACTATTCAGGAATGTATATATTGTTGTCATTTTTCCCAGACAGCCATAGACAAATGTAATTTCCATCACATCATTAAACATTCATTTTAGTTGAAAATTAAATATCATACAATTGATTTATAACGGATTTCTAATACATTTGTACATGAACTTGTATTGAATATTATTTTAAGTGACTTTTAAGGTTTTTCTAATATTAACAATTCAACATGACGCCTGAATGTAATAACTTGCCTTGATGACAGCTGAAAACATTTATTTATAATGAAAAATAAGATATTTCTACCCAACCTTTTTGTGAGATTATGATAACAACCATATGATTTCCATGTGTAAAGGAAAGGACAGAAAATATGTGCCAAGTGTGAAGGGGAACATGATTACGGTGAATGTGGGAGCAATGTGAAAGTTAAGGGTTGTAATTGTGGGGGGGGGGGACATAGTGCAGCATTTGGTGGATGCCAGGTGCAGAGAGAGGCTATAGAGGCTCAGAGATATAGAATAATTATATAGTTGACTGTTGCCCACTATAGCCCCATAGGAGACACTAAAACATGAAAGTCTTTAACGACTGGTATAACTCATTAGAAGTTACTTTATACCCATGGTAGCAGGCTCAAGGGGGTGGGGTTTCCACGTCACCAAGTTCAATAACCAAACACGCACACGAAGCACAACTAGAATACAAATGAGGAATTTATTAGGGAGATTTGCAAACTGTGGGAAAGGGGGGGAATTCAGCAACCAGTTCACATTACACACTCCGTTCTCATTGTCCGTTCCGTTCTCCAGGAGTAATCCTAAAACACGGGTCCTCAGCCAAACTTGTTCGGTACACAGTGGGGGAAATCAGACAGTCCAGGTCACAATGGGTAATCACACAGCTAATTCTCTCTTTTCTCACACTTTCCATAACACAGGTTTCCCTCTCAGTCCTCTCCCTGTTTGTGCAGCCCGCTTCCTCTTTCATCCCCAAGCACTCCATGGCTTGATGACCCACAGGCCTGCCTGGGACAGGAAGTCCATATAAGGCTCGGGGGTGGAGCCAGCAGGCTGTAAGATATCTCCCTTCAATCACCACTCCCTTCACATCTCCCTGCCAACCCGGGTGTTACTGTCCTTATTCCGTCACATCCAAACCAGTGGTGCATGGTCCATCACAAGGGTGAAGTGCCGTCCCAATAAGTAATATTTCAGCATCTCCAGCACCCACTTGATCACGAGACATTCTTTCTCCACGGTGGAATATCTTTGTTTCCGGCTAATGTGCATGACTGAGTGTTCCTCACCTTCTTGTAGCTGTGATAAGAGTGTACCTACCCCTGTTTTGGACGTATCGGTCTGTACCACCAGTGGTCTCGAGAAGTCCGGTGTCACCAGCACGGGTCCAGAACACAGTGCCCCCTTTAGGTCTTGGAAGGCTTTCTCCGTCTCCTCGGTCTGTCACCTAGGCGAGCAGACGGCTCCTGGTCAGATCTATCAGGGAGCTGTCTAGGGAGACAAAGTGGGGAATAAATCTCCGGTAGTAACTAGTCAATCACACAAACGTGCGTACCTGCTTCTTGGTGAGGGGGCGGGGCCAGTCCCAAATCACCTCCACTTTCTTCACCTGGGGTTTAACACATCCCCTCCCGATTGTGTACCCCAGGTACCCAGCCCCCCCAGGCCGAGCTGACATTTCCTTGGGTTAGCTGTTAACCCCGCCCTCCGTAAGGCCTGCAATACCGTGCTCACCTAGTTTAGCTGCATCTACCACTCGCTCCCATGGATCAAAATATCATCGAGGTAGGCCACCACATAGGGATGGAGAATCTGGTCTATTAACCTCTGGAAGGTGGCCGGGGCCTGGTGCAACCCAAAGGGCAGCTTCTTGTAGTGGAACAGCCCGTCAGGGGGACGAAAGCAGTTTTCTCCCGTGCCTCGGGAGGTTAGAGCATCTGCAAATAATCCTTCATCAGGTCGAGCGTGCTGATAAATCAGGCGGTCCTTAGCCGTTCAATTAGTTCATCAATTCGGGGGATGAGGTAGGCGTCAAATTTGGACATTTCATTTACCTTTCGAAAATCATTACAGAAGTGAATAGTGCCGTCTGGATTCGGCACCAACACTATGGGGCTGCACCACTCACTTTTGACTCTTCGATAATATCAGCTTCCACCATCATTCTTATCTTCAGCCCTGATGGCCTCTCTCCTTGCTTCCGGTATGCGGTATGGGCTCAACCACACCTTTTTCCCGGGTTCGGTGATGATACTGCGCTGAACCAGATCGGTGTCCTGGTTCACTGGAGAACACATCCTGGTTCCCCAGTGGCACCTCCGCTGGCTTGGTTTCTGTGGTTGCATTCTTTGGGGAAATAGAGTAGATTACATCACGTGCATTCCATTTCTTAACAAATTCACATGGTAAATCTGGGTCAGATACCTACGTTCCGGCTGTCTGACCCTATAGTTAACTTCCCCCACCTTCTTCTGGACTTCGTATGGCCCGTTCCATCGGGCCAAAGATGTACATTATGAGGTGGAGATCAACACCAACACTTTGTCTCCTGGCTGGAAGGCTTGTTGTTGTGCCCCTCTGTTGTACACCCACGCTTGGGCCTCCAGCATATGTTACCGTACCGGGGACACAGGGTTGCTATCTGGTCTCTCATGTCTTCTATGTGTTCCACCATGGTTCGATGGAGCGACGGTTGCTGTTCCCAGGCTTCTTTAGCCATGGCCAGCAGTCCTCGGGTCATCTCCCGTACAGGAGTTCAAAGGGAGAGAATCCTGTTGAAGCTTGGGGCACTTCTCGGATCGAGAACATCAGGGAGGGTATCAGCTGGACCCAATTCTTTCCATGCGGCTCCATCACCTTCTTTAGCATCTGCTTCAGGGTTTGATTGAATCTTTCCACCAACCAATCGGTCTGCGGGTGATACACTGAGGTGGGTAACTGGGTTATTTTCATTAGTTGCAGAGATCCTTCATGATTTGTGACAAGAACGGGGTTCCCTGGTTGGTTGATATCTCGTCTTGGATGCCTACTTGGAGAACAGCATGACTAGCTCATGTGCAATACCCTTGATGGCCATGGTGCGCAGGGGATTGGCTTCCGGGTACCTGGTGGCATAATCCAGAATCAACATGATGTATTGTTGCCCTCGGTTGATCTTCGGTAGAGGTCCCACCAGGTCCATTGCGATCCTGCTGAAAGGGACGGAAGCAATTGGTAGGGGAATTAAGGAGCTGCGAAAGTGTGGTTTTAGCACCACCTGCTGGAGTGGTGAAAAGAGCTCAGCCATGTGCTTGATGGTAGGCTTTACCCTGGTCTAAGGTGCTGAACCAGGAGTAGCCACCAAGCGTTTCTGTCAGGTATTTGATTCTGGGTAAATGGTGCCTGTCAGGTACCGTTTTCTTGTTTAACAGGCGGTAGTCAATACAGAGGCGCTGAATATACCCCTTAACTCCTTGGAACAATGGCTTCGGGACTGATGAGTACACTCTCTGCACAGGAATGTCATCTTTGAGGTTGAGTGACATTGTAGGCTTGGAATACACCCAAGGTCATTGCTGTCTCGAGTGAACACTGCTGATTCTTTATATAATATCTTCTTGGCTGTCTCTTTCTGCCGCTCGTCTAGGTGACTGATGTCAACTGGCGGGTGCCACAGTGATGGGTTTCCATCAACTGGTGGGCTGGTAACACTGTTGACATTCACATTGAATTCTGATTTGCTGGATGAGACTGTTTCAACCATCTTCTGAATGGCCTGAATACTGCCCAGAGCTGTCTTTCGTGGCAGGATGATGATGTGTTTTGTGTTGTTGCCTACCAGCATATGGCCTCCATTGGTCCTGGATTTCTAGCAAGCCTTCACCCATATACAGTTGCTGTAGCGGCATACCGTTTTCATCTAGCTCAAACAACACTGGGGCATCGGATCGGTCCATACTGAGCGGAACTCTACACTTAATCCAAGCTACCTGGCCAGCGGCGATGTCTCAGGCATCCTTGTTGCACATTGGGTTTTACGGTCTGCATACAGCTCACAATGGCCTTTGTTTTGTCAATCGGGACAGAAATGGCCCCACAGAGTAGGGTAATGAGGGTAGGTATGAGTCTTTCTGGATGCCCTTGGACCAGTTCTTCAAGTACATTGAACCCAAGCAATGGCCTCTCCAGTGGTAAACTACTCACTAGGAAAGCAAAGTTTATTGACAGGCTGGGGTCCTCATTCCCAGGTAAGTTTACTGTTACGGTAACCCAACCATCGAAAGGGATGAGGTCTCCATTTACTGCATACACCTCCAGCTCGTTATCACCGTTAATGATTTCAATTAGTTATCTGATATCAAGATCAGGTATGTCTTTCCAAATACGATCTATCATGCTGACTTGAGCTCCTGTGTCAAGCAAAGCGTTTACTGCTAAGCCATTCAAGTTACATTGGGTCAGGGCTTTCCTCCCTATGAGTCTTACAACATGTTCATTTTTAGCAGGTGCTGGGTCTGGTGATGGTAAAGTGGAGATCTATCTCAGCCTACGTTTCTGTTGTACGCTGACTACTTCTGGTGTGATACAGGGAGGAGTATTGATATTACCACATGGCCCTGTATTAAGCTCAGTTCTTTGGACACTATTAGCCTGGAACGGTTGTCAGGGCCCGGTCACTGGGCGTCCCCCTGCAGCGACCGGCTCCAGTTTCCCTGGCGCTTTGGTTTCTTCACAGCCCATGGCCCTGTGATCTTCCTCACTGAAAAATAAGCAATATTGACTGTTTCCTTGAATCGATTATGCTCGTGAGTATTGGTTGCACAGTGTTTGAAACTTTCCGGTAAATGTCCGGAATTTTCCCCAAAATGTTCCATGGGAAGTTAAGCCCTGGAATTTGGGGAATTTTACTTAAAATCATCAAAGAAGTTTGCTTATAACAGTAAAAGAAAATTGTGGGATACACATAAGGCAATTTTAGGTATTGTGGCATATTTTGGTGAAACTATCCCCAATTCAATGGAATTGTAAGCCTCTGCATGTCACGGCCGTTGAAAATGAAGAGGACCAAGGTGCAGCGTGGTGAGCATAAATGTTCTCTTTATTAGAAAAAGACGCAGAACACAACAATAAACACTCCAACAAACCGTCAACTTCCCACAAAGACAGGCGGGAAAAAGGGCTACCTAAGTATGGTTCTCAATCAGAGACAACGATAGACAGCTGTCCCTGATTGAAAACCCTACCCGGCCAAAACATAGAAATACAAATAATAGAACATAGAATACCCACTCCAAATCACACCCTGACCAAACCAACATAGAGACATAAACAGGATCTCTAAGGGTGTGACACTGCATGCACAGTGCATTTTTCCATCACATGTGCAGTGCACTCTTCCATCACATGTACATCTGATTGTCAAGATCTTACACACTAATGAGATGCTATTGAGCCCACCCTACTACACTGGCTAGCCAAGGACTACATGTTTTCTGGTAAGTTTTGATTACAATACTGGGTGGGGTGAATATATTTCATAAGACATATATGATTTCTTTGTTAACTAGTAAATAGTAGCCTAGAGCAAAGTGTGTTTAAATCATTTCAAACTTGTTAACAATTTCAACTAGTTAGTATTTGCTTACATGTGGGTTTCAGCTTACTTGAGCCTTCTAACTGAGGAGTGTTAATTCACCTGTTTCCACGTTTCATTAAAAAATATATATCTTACAAAGGAATTGTTTAATCTAACTGCTGAACTATGTTTTTTTTTGCTATTTTCTTTCTCATCTTTACAGGAAAATGCCACGGGCACTATCTGACAGAGGTGGGACCAAGTCATTGTTTTACAAGTCACAAGTAAGTCTCAAGTCTTAGCACTCAAGTCCCAAGTCAAGTCCCAAGTCAAGAAGGGCAATTCTGAGTCAAGTCTCAAGTCAAGACAAACAAGTCACAAGTCAAGTCTCGAGTCCTAAACAAGTCATAATGTGCTCTTCACTAATTGTAATACCATTTCATATTTTTAACGGGAGTAATAGTTAGTATATTACGTTTATGCAAGTCATGAATGCTTTTAAAAATATATTTATTACTTTCCAAATAATACATGGGTAGCCATAAGAAAGACCCCCCCCCCCCAATAGCGATCGACTATCCAGGATCGCTATGGGGCACAATTAGGTGATGTAGGCTTGTACACAATCGCCCAACCTTAACACACACACACACACATACACACTGTGTGTGTGGTTACAGTAGGCTAATATATGTCAATGGCTTTAGGGAACAGCAGTAACATCAGACAGGGTTTAGACTACCAACTGCCTAGCCAGTTGTTGCTCAATGTTGCGTACATGTTGGACCCCTAGTATGTTGACAAGAGTATCCTGTCTGGTGCAGAGACCAACAAGACCTACGGTGTCATCACTACTGTGTCTCGCCACCTTGGCCTGGATGAGGGCAAGATTATTGGCAGTCTGGCGAAGTACACTTCCAAGCAAGGGCTTTGGAATGGAGTTGCAATTTGGCAGTCATGCCAACATATCTCATCAGCCACCTGGTGGAAGGGACTTTGTGGATCTAAGGCTCGTTCCCCTGTTCCCGCCATCATTCTCCAAATCCCACCAACATCAGCCTCCTCAGAGCGTAACTGGTCCTTGTTTGGGAACACTCACACCAAAGCACGCAACAGGCTGACCAATACAAATGTTGAAAAATTGGTGACCATCCGGGCAAATATGAGGCTTTTTGAACGTGACAACGAGCCATCCTCAACAATGTTAGAAAGTGATAGTGAAGATGAGGCCTCAGAGTCTGATGATCAAGAGGTGGTCATTGAGGGGTGCCAGGGAGTAGACATGGAAACCTGAGAGGGTTGACAACTAAAGATTTCGTTTCTAGACTATCATTTTACAGATGTATGTTGAAAACGTTTTTGAGAGATGCGATGGATCATTGGGGATCATTCAATATACCCTTTATTTTGTTGTTCAGTGAAATCATCCCATGTGAAGAGTCAACTCATTTAATTAAAGTTCAATTCGTAGCTAAATATTTTAAAAAATTTCTATTGGAATGATTGAATAATTTGCAATTATGTCTACTTATTATAAGATTAAAGGTTTATGTTTCTGTCTCCATATGATATGGAGAATATATCCAATGCAAAACACATCTACATTTAAATGGTATTAATATTAATTTGTATATATTTCCGTTAATTCCCATATATTCCCACGGAAAGTTTCCACCTCTGAATATTCCCTAACATGTGCAACCCTACTCGTGAGTGCATCTATTTTGGCTGAAAGTTGTTGCATGGTGTCAATCTTGGTTTTACGCCCAGATGCCTTTGGTTTGACACTGGAGTCTGGTACTGCGTCTACCCCTAACTGCTATCTGTGTGCATGTGATGTGTGTTGACGAAGCATGGAGCCTTTCCTTCATTGTCTTTCACTTTCCTCACTCGCTATTCTCATCAAGTCTCAATATTGTCTCGTCACTGACATCGTTACCTGAGAGTAGGGGTTTGAGGTCTCAGTGAATTTCGGTGCATTTACACCCAAGCCCCTTGTGCACAGTGTGTAGGAAAACATCTCGAACAGTGGCTGCACTGTATTTTATGCCTGCATCAGGTAATTTAGGTTTCGTTGTTTTAGCCCTATCACATGGTCGAGGAATTGTTGTTGTGTCTCTTGCTGATCTTGTCTAGCACCCATTAGCTCCTGGAATAGTTCAGTACTGTTCTTTTCTCTTAAGTGGGCCTGGAGGAACCCCTTGAGCTCCGCTACTGTCATTTCCTCTTTATTTATCAACATGTCTTTGAAATGTTCTGGTTTTATTGTTCTGAGCACGCCTCTGACCATTTCCGAATCACTGAAGTCTTCCTTGATTCCTTCCTCTAACTGCTTACACACACTGTTGTAGGTGATGTCTGATGTGTAGTCACCAATTTGACCACTCTGCATTTTCAAATCCCCACGGTGGAGGTAGGAGAGGCCTCTTAAGGAGATCATCTTCTCGTGTTTTGGGTGTGTCTTCAGCCCAGACTGCAGGCTTCTGCATGGCGTGTCACTGTTTTGTGTTGTAGAGGGCGGTGTGGACACTGGCTGTGAGGTAGGTACGGGAACATGTGGGAGAAATGTCTTGCTAAGCTCCCCATAGCTTGCAAAATCAGTATTTGGTGTCGTTTTAACTGTACTAGCTGTGACTGCGTGAGCTTTTTCAGTAGGTGGTGGGATTGTTAATGTGTCGCACGGCTCAGTATTATCAGGTGAACTTATCGGAATAGGCCAATATTAGCTAAAAATGCCAACATCGGTATCGTCCCAATGTCTAGTTTAATAGGCGATGTGCAAAAGAGATGTCAAAGCTTACGTGCATACCTATATAATGTAGGTACATGACACAATGACACCACATAAAAGTTTGCGCTACACGTGCAACACAGCATTCCTAACCTAGCCCACAATGTCTGCTGTGTGGATCGAGCAGTCAACAAGTTGAGCAGTCATTTGAAAGAGTAAGAACATTTCAGTGAGATAACTCAAAGGCGAAATCCATTAACGCCAAGATAATGGAATTCATTGCCCTTGACAATCAACCTTTCTCTGTCTTGGGTGATTTTGGCTTTCGCAACTGGTCGAGCACCGGTACACACTACCAAGTGCGCTATTTTTCAGATGTTACCCTACCGGAGTTACACAGTAATTGCATCACTGATATTGCCTTCATGACATACCCTGTTTGGGTCTTTGCGAGTCAAAAAAGATACATGTCAAATAGCACTATTTGACAATAACACTATTTGACGCATTAATGACACTTCAAATAACACAGCTCTATTATAGAATGTTGTGTGTTCTGAATTTGCACGTGCAAGCCAAGCACCACCACGACTATCAGTAGCACTGTCAAAGCTGAACAAAAAAGTCTGCAAACAAGCAAACACCAGTCTCGAACAATGGGTTTCCAATACCACGTTGGTAATGCATACCAGACAGTTTATGGAAAGGTAAACATTACAATTAGTGGGCACATTTTTTGGGGAATGATTGGACAGTGAAACTAAAATTAATTGGTAGAGCTGGTGAAGCTTTCATTTATTTCCCAATTCATTTAGCGATCAAAATCTCATTAGGTATGTGCTACTGCTCATGACAGTGGATGAGCTAGCTAACCGCAGGTAGCCTAGTGGTTTGGCGGCAGGTAGCCTAGTGGTTAGAGCATTAGATCAAATCCCTGAGCTGACAAGATAAATATCTATCTGTAATTCTATATATATATAATGACCAATTTGTAAGTCGCTCTGGATAAGAGCGTCTGCTAAATGACTTAAATGTAAATGTAAATGTATATAAATAACAGACAGTATAGCGTCTGTGTGACGTCACGCACTCAAGAAAGCTAAACCAATCACCCAACCGGTTCTTTGTCGAGACCCTCGTCCTACGGAAGGACATTTCGCCGACTGAGAAGAGAGCAGGAGGAGAGCGGAATACCGGTATAGATTATTCGGCTCTCTGTTATTGTCAATGCAGGTCCCGAGGTTCAGCTTGTAGACTTAAACGTGGAGGCATGCGAGGGTGTCTTTAAAAAAGTGTCATCTTTTTTTTACCCCTAACAACAGAAAAGTGGATGAGGAGCATCGCCTGGGCAGGGAGGGGTCCTGTGGTGCAGGATTCATAACAGTGGGCTGAGCGGTGCCGCCATCTCCGTATGGAGCCGAGTTGTGTGCAGGCAACTATGGCTATGCTTGATGTCTCAAAAAAAACATCCTCTATTTCTCGGAGTGTTGCGGTGGAGCGCAAGAACCTCATCACGGTTTGCAGGTAATGTGCGCATTTTTAAAATGTAGGCTATTACAAAATGGGTGTGCCTATATATTTCGCTCACGCCTTAGGTTTAGGTCTACAATAGCGCATTGTGATGTGCTATCTCCTGTTTTTCTTATGAATCATTTTGACATTTACACTCAACCTTCAAAACTAAGAGACCCAGCATTTCCACCACCCCTTCAATACAGAGCACTTGCAAGATAGGCTACAGCAGCCATACTGTAGCTTGTGAAGCGATTACGTCATCCATAGGCCTATACTGTAACAAGATGACTTGGATGGGGGGGGGCATATCTTCATTATTTTTAATGTTCATGAGCGAAACTACAAATAGACTAACACAGCACAAGCTTGACTGTTTAAAAAAAAAGTTGAATCCTTTCCATCGACCTGGCTCTTGTGAGTTGAGAGTGTCTCATGTCATCTCATGTCATCATGTCTCCTCGCGGATGGTGTCGTTGCTATGACGACAACCTTTTATGGGCAAGGACATAGCATAGCAGCTGGTACCCCAGGGAGTCGGGATACATAGGCTCAGGAGACCATTAAAAATGGCCTACAATAGGAAGATGAGTAATAGGCTATTACAATGTTGAGTCCTTGGAAATGCAATGTCCTTAGAAGTGGTCCTTAGTCTTTTTAAGGTTCCAGTCTTCTATAGTGTTATACAGTAAGCCACAGAACAGGGGAATCGCCTCCCACAATTTTGAAGCATTGGTCTTCATTTTAGGCTCAAAAGAAGCTTGTCACCCTATTACATGCCCCTGGCCACTTTATATTCCGCTGTGTTTTGTATTATTGTTTTTTTTTCCCCAGGTTTTGTTTTTGGAATGCCTCGGTTGCCATAGGTAACAGTGCTGTCACAATGCAGATGATGTGTGCATTTGTGGGCCAATTTGGAAACTGTAGACTGACTACCTTACCCATAATGCTCCACTGGGCACACACTGGTTCAATCAATGTTGTTTCCATGTAATTTAATTTCATAAAATTACGTTGAACCAATGTAGAATAGACAATGAATTGACAACTGTGCCCAGTGGGGCTCATTGACTGAACATTCCAAATTACCATAGCAATTATGCATCACAATAGTAATTATATTTTGAAGGGCCTTCTATGATGTAAGGCAGGCCAGTAACTTTTGCAAACAAATTATTTTACTGTGCCTGGTCGCGGACAGACTTTTATAGTCACACAAGATACCACCGGTGAATTCAAAATTAGTTGCCTAAAAATTGACTTGGCTCCAGTTGCATTTGAAACCCCCAAAAATGTCTGTGCAAAATCAGTAATAGTTGCACTCATAGGTTGACAGTGAGAAATTGACATTGAGCAGTGAGCAAAATAACCATAGACAGGAAGTTGACAATATCTTATTAGTAGCATAAATACATTTTATGTATATGGTTGCAGTCCTCAAAGATCGAATTGCATTGAATCAAATGAATCAGATCCAATGATTTATAGTTGTATCAGAGCTAAAAATGTATAGTTGTATCAGAGCTAAAAATATAGAGAATATTCTACATTATGATCCAGTTGATAACATTAGAATTTAAAGAAAAAATGACTACCTGAACTAACCAGGGATATAAATTCTTGTGTCTTTCCCTAGCTCCTTTTAAGTACAATGACAAATCAGGTGAATATATGCACTGCTGGCTTCCCGTATTGTCAACCAATTATTCTCTTGTATCCGGGATGCCCCAGTGTAGCTGAAGGAGACATTGTTACCCTCCGAACAATGGAGAGTGAAATCACTTGCTTCTCTGCCTGGGCTTGTTACCAAACTACCGTTAGAATAAGCATTGTGTGTGTGTGTGTGTGTGTGTGTGTGTGTGTGTGTGTGTGTGTGTGTGTGTGTGTGTGTGTGTGTGTGTGTGTGTGTGTGTGTGTGTGTGTGTGTGTGTGTGTGTGTGTGTGTGTGTGTGTGTGTGTGTGTGTGTGTGTGTGTGTGTGTGTGTGTGTGACGCTGACTGCCTGCCTGCTCGCTCGCTCCCCTCCCTGAAATTCATCACAGTGACTGACCACCTGAACATGAATGGCCCTCCATTTACATACAGTCTCACACTAATATTTCTGAGCAGTGCTTTAGGGTGCAAAACACTAAGACTGTAGACTCTATTATAGTATCCTTATCTATCTGGCTCTGCAGTAGCCTACCCATCAGAGTCTAATGACCTTAGGAAATGAAGGAGGTTTGAAATGGTTATTCAGCAGGGGCCAGTGCGACCAAATGGCTATTTTCACCCAGTAATATAGCTCCGTCTCATTGGACATTCTGTGAAAAGGACTTCCTGAATTATTTAGCGTAAAAGTTAGTGCATGACTGTTTTGCTCTGCACGAAATATCTCTTAGTTACCATAACAACAGATTGGTGAAAGGAAAAATGTATTTTATGTAGAGGAACATATAGGCCTACAATAGGCAGATCTAGTAATATCTTTGTCACATTGAACTTACACATTATACTGTTATTACTTTTGTTGGAGCATGTGCTGTTTGTTTTCTTTCATCACTGAGTAATTTCCTAGAAGTGTCTTATTCATGCAGTGTTGTAAATTTGAGCCAACCCAGTAAAAGCTGATTGACTCTTCTTTTGAGAGCTTCCTGACAGACTCCTGTTCTTTCTAAAATTATTGGCATCATTATTTGTTTTTCCTCATTTGTAATGATATTATAGTCTCGTGAAGGTATTATGACAAGTTGCTTCAAGTATAGTTTGTAATTGTTTGTCTGTTTACCACCCTCAACATTCACATGAAACACTCTTTGTGTTGATTGGTGGAAAAAGGATCACTTAGTAGTGACCATCTACTAACTAACCATCTCTCTCTTCCTGATAGGTTTTCAGTGAAGACTCTGTTGGAGAAGTACACCGCCGAGCCCATCGATGACTCATCAGAGGAGTTCATCAACTTCGCAGCTGTCCTCGAGCACATCCTAAGCCACGGCTTCACAGGTAAAACTAGCATAAACCATAGAACATTGACATATTATCAAATACATTTGAATAGTTGCCAGTACACAAAGACATACTGTAACATTTTAAAGTATCACAATCAGAAGAGGGATGTATTCCAAAAAGCAGTGTTTTGAGAGTGACCCTTTCTTTGGGCGGGGTCAGGGTCGGGCAGCTGGTTTGATGGACAGCGCAGCTACTGGGACTTCATCAGGCTGGCCTGCGGAAAGGTCCAGAACAGCTGCATCAGCAGCATTGAGAACATGGAGAACATCAGCACCTCGCGGGCCAAGGCAAGAGATCGGCATCCTTACTTACTTAGACTGACTGAATAACTGGCTGACTTACTTCTTACTTATTTACTTACTTATTTACTTAAAGCCTAGTAGCGCTATGTTTGTTTCACTGGCATTTGGCAGGGACTACAGATTAAATGTAGCTATCAAGCTAAATCTGGTGCAATGGCATGTTGTACATGGTCCCTGACAAATAAACAAATAAATAAATGTGATTAATAGTTTCTGCCTCTCTGTCTTCTGCAGGGTCGAGCCTGGATTCGAGTAGCCCTGATGGAGAAGAGACTCTCTGAATACATATCCACTGCCCTGAGGGACAGTCGGACAACCAGGTCAGCAGTATGCTCTGACTACAGTGCAACCATGCCTCAACCATGCTATTGTAGCGGATATGAGTCTGGCATGGTTGCTCATGGTCACGTGATAAGGTAGCCCCACCTGCGAATGTCAAAACCAGTGTCTGCCCTCGGACCAAGAGGGAATTTCCTCTTGGACTAACGGTCTAAGATGTGACCCACGGGAGCAACCAACGTGCTAGACCAATAGGATATTCCATCTTGGCCTCAGGGCAGAGACTGGTTTTGAAGTTCGCAGGTGGGGCTACCTCATCACATGATCACGAGCAACTATTGACAGCCACTATGACTATACAATGTTCACCAAAGTCCACAATGCAACCATACCTGAACTAAGCCACAACCATACAGTGTGCACAAACAACTAATGCAGGCACACAAACTGGGTGCGTAGCATGACAACTAGGGCTGTTGCTTTGACTGTATTACCGCTGCACTGGGAGTCATGAGTCAGGACCTGGGCTGTGGCAGTCACAACATTTCGTCAGCCGGTGATTGTCAAGCAAATAACTGTCGGTCTCAAGGTAATTGAGCATTAATTCACACAAACACATTTCACATCTCCTGGCCTCCACACATAGCCTACAAGACACCGATGCAAAACTTTGGAACATCTACGTTTTAAAAAGTCTAATAAATCCATGTAATATAGCCTAAACCTTCACAAAAATACATGATTTATTTTAGACGGGTCTAAAGAAACACGATATGAAGAAATTGTAGTCTATTGCAGAAGAACAGAATAGCATACTCTGAGTTGTTACGTCCTGATCTGGCTATGCCAAATGGCTGTGGGCTCCACTAGTTCATTTAGCAGACAAGATTTGCTTATAATTCCATGTCATTATTTGATATAATTTTTTAATATGGAGAATACAATTGAACAAAGCTGAATAAAATAAAAAGGATATTTTCTCCAAACGACTTGAGGGAGTGCTCACATGCGGCTATTCTGTGTTGAGCGAAAGCGGTACTTTTATATGCTTAATTCAGCGTTATTAATGTAACTTTAGTTGTTTTACAAATGTTGGGCTATATGTTTAGATTTTTAATACACTGTAAGGCTGCATGATGCATGATGTCTCACACTCACAATTTTACAAGCACTTGATTTTGCCTCACATTTCCTGGTGTCATCCCCTGTGTGTGGCCGTAATGCACCCTAAAAAAATCCATGCCTTTTGCCCATGGCCCAGAGTGCTGTGTTGTGCCTTTCTCCCTGAGTGCTGCGTGATCCGAATCACCTCTCACTCATATTTCTCTCCATCACGTGATCGGGTCTTTCTCACAGGCTACAAGTGAAGACAGACACATCGGGGATGCAACTGCACGCTTCCTTATCCAATTTCAAGGTTCATATTGAAGATATTGGAAGAACTGTCCACATAGTCCTACAAACAGCAAAAGCACTAGCCTGTGTCAAATTACTATCCCCCATAGTACAAAAATTGACCTATTCTATTCAGCGCGAGAAATACATATTCCCAACATGGTTTGGGACATTTGTGGGATGCGATAGATCCCAAATTAATACAACCACTAGCATCCCAAACCGCTTTTTCCGCAATATGGCTGATGCAACAGATCAGAACGTTTAGCAAATTTTAAAAATAAACTATTAGGCTATTTCTTCACATTATAAGAGCAGCAATGCGTACACTGCAGTAGCTATAAGCGCAAATGTTCCATTCGTGGTAAAAAAATATGATCAAAAGTGACTGCAAATGCGATTATGCATGTAATGCTTTTATTATAAATGTTCATTTTTATGTGAAAATGATCTTCCCAAACTTGAAACTCACGCGCTACTTATGTATGCCAGTTAGGCTCTACAACCCTTGTAAAGTGGATTAATGTGCTTCATTTAAAGAAGTTATTTGGCCACTTTAGTTGTGATTACAAACCTTATCAAAACATATAGGCCTATGGGCTAGGCTACATGAGGTGTGTGACTACGATTTGAAAAATCACGCAAAAAAAGGGAATGTTTCCTGCCTTACGCTGGGCATCATTCACAAATAACAATATATAATTCACACAAGTGATATGCTAATATTGTCACCCATTAGACTATTCTTGATGTAATCGTGTCTTTAAATATACAAAGTAATATACACTACCGTTAAAAAGTTTGAAGTCACTTAGAAATGTCATTGTTTTTGAAAGAAAAGCAAATTTTTTGTCCATTAAAATAACATCAAATTGATCAGAAATACAGTGTAGACATTGTTAATGTTGGAAATTACTATTATAGCTGTAAACTGCATATTTTTAATGGAATATCTACATATTCCTCCTTTAAAAGTGGTGTCATACTGCAGCACACCGCATTCTATGGCACGTTATTTAATTGTCAGTAACTTTTTACGTTAATGCAAGGTTAGTGCTAGTTTGACCACCAGAGGGCAACATTGAGAAGCATTTGATAGTCTCCCATGTTGGCATTACTAGAGAATATACAACCTTTGCCATAACATAGTACATGGGATTGATTTTAAGAAATTTGGTTTAATAAATGTAATTAATATTATGGTGTTTCTATTCTGAGAGAAATTAAACCCTCAGGGTGACAGTTGGGAGTAGGCTACAGCATTGGAGGATTCTAAATGGTTTGCCTTCATTAGACAACTTTGTTCCAATATTTCTGTAAATCAGTGAGATTTATTCCCATAGTAATTTGTTATGGCTCCATAACTAAATCAACATCAGTATTTTGAAAGAGTATTTTTATCATTATTTTGTTCATAAAAGCATAAAGATGCAGATGAAGAAATACAGTACTGTACAATATATGCTTTTACATTTGTAAAATAAAGCATGTAAAGCATTTTGAAGATATAAGCCACCTGCATTTGTTTATTAGGCTACTGTGCTGTCTGACAAGTAAACATAGCCTACAATAGTAGTAAACATGGGAAATTGCCTAATTCCTTACGTAAGGGAGAGCAGGCCATGTCTGTACTAGAGAATGCGGGAGACCGGTGTCCAATTCCCCCGACGGGGAGGAAGGAGTAGGCTGTCCTTATAAGTAAGAATTTGTTTTTAACTGATTCTATATGTTATTTCATAGTTGTGATGTCTTGACTATTATACTACAATGTAGAAAATAGTAAAAATGAAGAGAAATTCTGGAACGAGTAGGTGTTTCCAAACTTTTGACTGGTACTTTTTATTTTATTTTTATTTCACCTTTATTTAACCAGGTAGGCTAGTTGAGAACAAGTTCTCATTTGCAACTGTGACCTGGCCAAGATAAAGCATAGCCGTGTGAACAGACAACAGAGAGTTACACATGGAGTAAACAATTAACAAGTCAATAACACAGTAGGAAAAAAAGAGTCTATATACATTGTGTGCAAAAGGCATGAGGAGGTAGGCGAATAATTACAATTTTGCAGATTAACACTGGAGTGATAAATGATCAGATGGTCATGTACAGGTAGAGATATTGGTGTGCAGAAAAGTAAATAAATAAAAACAGTATGGGGATGAGGTAGGTAAAATTGGGTGGGCTATTTACCGATAGACTATGTACAGCTGCAGCGATTGGTTAGCTGCTCAGATAGCATATGTTTGAAGTTGGTGAGGCAGATAAAAGTCTCCCACTTCAGCGATTTTTGCAATTCGTTCCAGTCACAGGCAGCAGAGAACTGGAACGAAAGGCGGCCAAATGAGGTGTTGGCTGTAGGGATGATCAGTGAGATACACCTGCTGGAGTGCAAGCTACGGATGGGTGTTGCCATCGTGACCAGTGAACTGAGATAAGGCGGAGCTTTACCTAGCATGGACTTGTAGATGACCTGGAGCCAGTGGGTCTGGCGACGGATATGTAGCGAGGGCCAGCCGACTAGAGCATACAGGTCGCAGTGGTGTGTGGTATAAGGTGCTTTAGTAACAAAACGGATGGCACTGTGATAAACTGCATCCAGTTTGCTGAGTAGAGTGTTGGAAGCTATTTTGTAGATGACATCGCCGAAGTCGAGGGTCGGTAGGATAGTCAGTTTTACTAGGGTAAGTTTGGCGGCGTGAGTGAAGGAGGCTTTGTTGCGGAATAGAAAGCCGACTCTAGATTTGATTAATATTATGGTGTTTCTGTTCCAAGAAAAACAAAAACCCTCTGGGTTTCTGTTAGGATGGAACGGGAAATATGGAGCTGTACAACGTGACGGTCGTCAGTACAGTACTGGGCTATTTAGCTAAAGAATCCCTGTGTTGTGCGGGCAGGGCACGCCAGAGACCAGGGTTCAACTCCCAGACGGGGAGGAAGGAATAGGCTGTCCTTGTAAATCAGAATTTGTTCTTAACTGACTTGCCTAGTGAAATAAAGGTTACACTAAGAGCATAACATTTCAGTACCCACATTTTCTAATTCTAGTCTAACCTATATCCAAATGGAGATTCAGTGAAAATGAAAATCTCATTGATTTATCAAGACCAGTCGCCATGCTTGTCTCAGAGCAGCGCGAAATGATGCTGAAATCTCATTGCTTCAAATCCTATTGCTTCAATATACTTTTTAAATAAATAAGACCTACACCACTTTTAACATCACATTACTCAACACTAGTGAGACTAATTTTGCCTATGGTAGGCCTACAGTATATCTAAAAAAAATCAATGATGTGACTCTCTGACAATAATTACATTTAGAGGATTGGAGGATTCTAAATTAATGTCTTAAGGAGCATTTTCCGTTAAGACCCGTGACAATATCCAAGGGGCTTTTATATCATTCTAAATTAATTAATAATAATAATAATCGCTTTGTTTAAAAAGTAACGATATTTTGGAGATTTCGTTTTCATTTAACCTAGAGTGAGTGAGAAAAAGGCAATTCTTGAACATGGGGTGAGACATTCTCACTCATTGAAAATAAGAATATGTTCTTAACTGACTTGCCTGGTTAAATAAAGGTAAAATAAAAAATAAAATAAAAATTGTAAATAAAGCCAGTTTGTTATTTAGCATATTTATTTCTGGAGAAACCTAACTTGGTTATTTAGCAGACATCACTTGCTTATATTCAGTCAACACATATCTTAAGAATATCATGGAAAATAATTGAACATGATATTCTTAAGATGTTTGTTGACTGGCATGGATCAAAGCTGGCAAGACATTGACTTGACATGACATGACGAATCAACCGTGGCCCTTGAGCAATTTGCTCAAAATTGTTACAGAAGAAAAGGAAGAATATCAAGTAAGCCGAGTCCCAAGCATCCGCTCAAACTCCATGTGTGGGGGACAATTTCTCTCGAGACAAGGCCCACATTTGATTTTTGATGGTAAGTTTGGCTATTTACAAAGCAAAAGGTACATCAAATATTGTAGCCTACACCTCACGGACTGCTATGTATTCCACAATAATTCACTGTTGCCTCCTTTTTCAGGACTCATGGTTCGAGACTTATTTGAGGAAGAAATCATCAAGAGATATGCTGGACCCTATGTCAGAAAGGTGTTTCTGGGACCACATCATTTCTTTCAAGGTAGGATTATAGCAATATTTTTTATGTTTAGACCTATTTACATGTATATTTCTATTATTGTACCTAATGTTGGCTGTTAGGCTAAATGTCTTTATTTCTTCTCCAAATGCAGACAATGGCCCAAAACACACTGCCGCCCAGGTTTGCATTGCAAATGGGGGCATAAACTGAGTCAAGACGCCAGCAGAGTAAGTAGACCTTCATGTAGTAAAATAAAGGTTAAACAAAAATAAATAAATAAATGAAAGACCTACAACACCCATGGTAGGCCTACGTTATATCTGATTTTTTTTATCTCTACATAAAAGGTATCCTGATTTAAACCTGATCTAACTTGTTTGGCATCAACTGAAAACATTCATCCGTAACTCTGCCAAGCCGACAAGCAAAGATGAACTGGTCAAGGCCATCAAAGATGTTTTGGCAAGAGAAATTGACGATACAACAATGCAAAAATACATTGATCATCTCAGCAAGGTTTTACCTGTGGTCGTGGAGCTGGGTGGAAGTGCGACTAAAATGTAGTTACAATAAGCGTCCGCATTTGAATGTATTTTTTTCTTGTTATTTTATTAACGAAAGCATAAAGATGGTTGATGAAGAAATACTGTACTGTTGTTTTGAGTTAGAAAATGTAACACCCTAGAGTACTTAAGCATCGAATACATTGCAAATTGAGGGATTTTCACAACAGTAGCCGCGTTATAAAAAATATATCATCCTGCTAATAGGAAACATTTGCATGATGTGCTACACCTGCTACAGTACTACAGTACACTTGTGAAAAACAAGTGTTTCAAAACCTGCTGTCCATCACTACTGTAAATAAAAACATCATCTTGATCACATCTTGTTTACATTCTTTATTGTAACCACAATGTCACAAATAATTTGTCTCTACCTTTCCAATTACTTTACAAATTTACTCTTTTCATTATTAGTTACATTGTTTTAGTTCGAAAGTGCAGACTTATTTTCTTTAAATGATTGTTTTATGTAGGATGCTACATTTTTGACCAGTTGCAATTGTAACTAGGCCTAATAAAACAATTCCAACTTTTAATAGACTGTTAAGCCTCATTGACTACCTCAGCCAGTTGTTATTTTTATAAAGGTCTGGGCTCCGAAGAAATAGACTCCAATTAAGCCATCTTGTTGTTTGTAAAATTAAAATGAAGATAATTTATTTATGTTTTTTAAATTTAACCTTTTATTTAACTAGGCAAGTCAGGTAAGAACAAATTCTTATTTACAATGACGGCCTACCCCCGGCCAAACCCAGATGATGCTGGGCCAATTGTGCACCGCCCTATGGCATTCCCAATCACGGTCGGATGTGATACAGCCTGTATTCGATCCAGGGACTGAAGTAAAGCCTCTTGGCACTGAGATGCAGTGCCTTAGACTGCTGAACCACCCGGGAGGCATGACCAATATATATATATATATATATATATATACACACAGTTGATGTCGGAAGTTTACATACACCGTAGCCAAATTTAAACTCAGTTTTTTCACAATTCCTGACATTTAATCCTAGTAAACATTCAATGTCTTAGGTCAGTTAGAATCACCACTTTATTTTAAGAATGTGAAATGTCAGAATAATAGTAGAGAGAATTATTTATTTCCGCATTTATTTATTTATTCACATTCCCAGTGGATCAGAAGTTTACATACACTCAATTAGTATTTGGTAGCATTGCCTTAAAATATGTTTAACTTGAGTCAAACTTTTCGTGTAGCCTTCTACAATTTTGACCCATTCTTCCTGACAGAGCTGGTGTAACTGAGTCAGTTTTGGAGGCCTCCTTGCTCGCACATGCTTTTTCAGTTCTGCCCACAAATGTTCTATGGGATTGAGGTCAGGGCTTTGTGATGGCCACTCCAATCCTTTGACTTTGTTGTCCTTAAGCCATTTTGCACAACATTGGAAGAATGCTTGGGGTCATTGTCCATTTGGAAGACCCATTTGTGACCAAGCTTTAACTTCCTGACTGATATCTTGAGATGTTGCTTCAATATATCCACATACCTTTCCTGCCTCACATAATTTTCCTTCCCTCTTATGATGCCATCTATTTTGTGAAGTGCACCAGTCCCTCCTGCAGCAAAACACCCCCACAACATGATGCTGCCATCCCCGTGCTTCACGGTTGGGATGGTGCTCTTCGGCTTGCAAGCCTCCCCCTTTTTCTTCCAAACATAACGATGGTCATTATGGCCAAACAGTTCTATTTTTTGTTTCATCAGACCAGAGGACATTTCTCCAGAAAGTACAATCTTTGTCCCTATGTGCAGTTGCAAACCTTTTTTATGGCAATTTTGGAGCAATGACTTCTACCTTTCTGAGCGGCCTTTCAGGTTATGTTGATGTAGGACTCATTTTACTGTGGATATACAGTCGTGGCCAAAAGTTTTGAGAATGACACAAATATGAATTTTGACAAAGTCTGCTGCCTCAGTTTGTATGATGGTATTTTGCATATACTCCAGAATGTTATGAAGAGTAATCAGATGAATTCCCTATTTGCCATGCACATGAACTGAATCCCCCAAAAACATTTCCACTGCATTTCAGCCCTGCCACAACAGGACCAGCTGACATCATGTGGGTTAACATATGATCTCTTGAAGAGAGAACAGCTGTGCAGCATGAGGCAAGGAGCAGAGCACAAGCTTTTTTTGCGACTTTCTCAAATCATCAATAGCCTATAGTCGCATCATGCAGCCTTTATATGTTTTGATTTATAAGACTTTCGAAGGTTTGTATCATTCACAACTAAAGTTGCCAAATAACTCTAAGTCAAGCATATAGGCCCTGTTTCAAACCCTTTTGCGCTCAACATAGCCACTTCATATGCGCACTCACTCTAGAACGGGAACAATATCCTTTCTATTTTATTCAGAAAAGTTCAATTATATTGTTCTTACTATAAATTGTATAATATAAAATAATGGCACAGGATTTATAAGCATATCTTGTCAGCTAAATTAACACGCCTACAGCCTATGGCATTGAGCATAGCCAGATAACATACAGTAGGCCCTCCATATTCTGTTCATTCTTCACATCATAATGTTTCTTTAGACCTGACTAAAATAATGGATTTAATGTGATGGTGTATATTAAATAGATTTCTTTGACTTTTTAAAAATGTTCTAAATGCGTGCATCTGTGGCTTGTATGTGTGGACTCTGTGGAGGCCTGGAGATGCTGACCTGTTTTATATGAATTAACGTGAGACCGGCAGTCTTTTGCATAACAATAACCGGCTGACAAAATTTAATGACCGCCACAACCTTAATGACAACTAACAATCCCAACAAACACCTAGGGTACCTGACACACCTATATTTATGTGTGTGTGTGCTACAGGAGGTTCTATGGTGATGGGGCCATCATGCTAAGGGAAGAAGCCACGGTCCTAACAGGGATGCTTATTGGACTCGGAGCCATAGACTTCAGGTGAGGCTGGGAGAACATGCTCGATGAAATCAGAGAAATCAATTGTTTTTCTAGTGCTTTTAAAAAAAATGCATTTGTCAGAAAATGCTTTTCAAAAACAAGGCCTTCAGAAAGTTTGAGGAAGTTACAGCCACCATGGCAGAGAGACACCAGGAGAGGAACTCAAGAGGGCCTTGTTATTCTGTGAGGGACATAGTCATATGACAAGGTTGCTGTCCATAGGTTCGTGTTTGATTGGGTTATGAATTTCTGTCCACAGTTTCTGTCTAAAGGGGGAGGCCCTGGATGGAAAATCCTCTGCTGTCATTGACTACACGCCATACCTAAAGTTCACTCAGAGGTAATGTAGAGCTATGTTAAAGCCACAATCTTGATTAAACAAACATTGGACAATACATTGTTTGTTTATACGTGGTTTATAAAGACTGAAATGACCATGAAACATAAACAACCTTGTGTATTACAACCTGGTGTTATGATAGTGTTAGACAGTTTAAATAATCATGAGGTTTGAACATGTTAGTTTTTAAAGGTTTTAATTTTTTTTTTACAAATAATCCTAAGTAAATAATATGGATCTTTATTGGAATCTTTGACGGGGTAAATATTGTCCTTGTTTTTAGCGTAAGATCCCAATGGGGATTGAAACATTGTCCTTGTGTTGTGCATCTCACCAATAAGTCACTGCTGGGAGTGTGTCGTTGTTGTGGAAAGGAATTACTTTCTCATGCGTGGTCCAGCTCCTCAACCAGTGGGATGTGTGTTCATTTGCTTTCATTGATAAATGACTATAGAACGGGACACACAGTATGAACGAAATTCAACTGAACTGAATTTTAGGGGGGTTGTTCCTAGAGCTGTGGCGGTCATGACATTTTGTCAGCCAGTGATTGTCAAGCAAGTAACTGCCGGTCTCGCGGTAAGTTACCGTTCATTAACATAAACACATGCAAGCAGGCCTTTGGAACATCTACATTTTAAAAAGTCTAAGAAATCCCTGTAATATAGCTTACTCCATCACAATGAATCCATTATTTATTTTAGACAGGTCTTAAGAAACAAGATATGAGCAAAATGTAGTCTATTTCAGAAGAACAGAATAGCATGCTCTTGTCCTTATGTTAGGCACAGATCTGCCTAATGCCACATAGTTGTGGGCTACACTAGTTCATTTAACAGACAAGATTCGGTGGCAATATTTTATAGTAGGACAAATACAATTGAACATAGCTGAATAAAATAGAAAGGATATTTTCTCCAACAATTTGAGGGAGTGAGCACATGCGGCTATTCTGTGTTGAGCGGAGTTATTTATGCATCTTTAGTTGTAATACAAACAATGGGCTACATGTGTGGTGAGCGGAGTTATTTATGCATCTTTAGTTGTAATACAAACAATGGGCTACATGTTTAGATTTTTAATACATTCTAAGGTTGCATGATGCGACTCTAATGATGATTTGAAAAAAGTATCATGAAAGGCACGAGCTGTTTCTCGATGAGTCTCTTATTCACAATTTGTGTGGCCTTTTGTGGCCAGTGGCCGTCTGAATATAATAATTATAATTCCCTTCTCCCGGCTGCCAATCGCCGTGCTCTGAAGCACCTCTCACTCACATTAAATACTATATTTCCCTCATCAATCTACACACAATAGCCCATAATGACAAAGCAAAAACAGGTTTTCAGAAATGTTTGCAAATTTGTAAAAAAAATAAAAAATGAAATACCTTATTTTACATAACTGTTCAGACCCTGCATTCACATAACAGGCAGGCTCCTCGTGGAGTGCAATGAGAGGCAGGTGGTTAGAGCGTTGGACTAGTTAACTGTAAGGTTGCAAGATTGGATCCCCGAGCTGACATGGTGAAAATATGTTGTTTTGCCCCTGAACAAGGCAGTTAACCCACCATTCCTAGGCCGTCATTTAAAATAAGAATGTGTTCTTAACTGACTTGCCTAGTTAAATAAAGGTATATAAAATAAAATATATATATTTTTTTAAATCAGCAAAATCGGCGCTCAAAAATACCGATTTCCGATTGTTATGAAAACTTGGCCATTCCGATTAATCGGTCGACCTCTAGTCTGAATATGGATGAAGGCACTGTATATGGATGATTTATAAAGCCAGGCACATTTAACAGTTATTCTATTGATTATAGACGTAATTTCGTTGCGGTTTCCTCTCTCTTCATTTCAAATCAAATTTCAAATCAAATTTATTTATATAGCCCTTCGTACATCAGCTGATATCTCAAAGTGCTGTACAGAAACCCAGCCAAAAACCCCAAACAGCAAGCAATGCAGGTGTAGAAGCACAGTGGCTAGGAAAAACTCCCTAGAAAAGCCGAAACCTAGAGAGGAACCAGGCTATGAGGGGTGGCCAGTCCTCTTCTGGCTGTGCCGGGTGGAGATTATAACAGAACATGGCCAAGATGTTCAAATGTTCATAAATGACCAGCATGGTCAAATAATAATAATCACAGTAGTTGTTGAGGATGCAGCAAGTCAGCACCATAGCCGATCATTAAGAGTATCTCTACCACTCCTGCTGTCTCTAGAGAGTTGAAAACAGCAGGTCTGGGACTGGTAGCACATCCGGTGAACAATTCAGGATTCCATTGCCGCAGGCAGAAAAGTTGAAACTGGAGCAGCAGAACGGCCAGGTGGACTGGGGACAGCAAGGAGACATCATGCCAGGTAGTCCTGAGGCATGGTCCTAGGGCTCAGGTCCTCCGAGAGAAAGAGAGAATTAGAGAGAGCATACTTAAATTCACACAGGACACCGGATAAGACAGGAGAAGTACTCCAGATATAACAAACGGACCCTAGCCCCCCGACACATAAACTACTGCAGCATAAATACTGGAGGCTGAGACAGGAGGGGTCAGGAGACACTGTGGCCTCATCCGATGATAAACCCGGACAGGGCCAAACAGGAAGGATATAACCCCACCCACTTTGCCAAAGCACAGCCCCCACACCACTAGAGGGATATCTTCAACCACCAACTTACCATCCTGAGACAAGGCCGAGACTTGGCCGAGTATAGCCCACAAATATTATCTATTTGTGACCGACCGCCTTGATTCGGTCTTATGTAGCAAAATGTGAAATGGTGTTTTGACATTGGATAAAAGCAGAGACACAGAGCTACAAAATGGCATATCATACACTGCATTTGAGGAACAATGGGAAAGTAATTCTGCTTTAAAAGTTGATAAACTTGTAATCTCACTTTTGAGAAAATGGCCTTTGAATATTTTGCCCCTACTTGAGAACTCCTCTTTGTCTACACCCATTCAGCATCATTCACACCCGCTTAAGCTTTAGCCCCCACCCAAACTCTGACCATTTTACTCGCCCTAGCAGAGCTGGTTAGGCTGTTTTCATGATATCCAGAGCGTTGGTGATTACAACTGTGCTGCTGAAAACAATGTATTTACGCTTTTTTACTGACACCGGCCAAATTCAGCGGGTGTTGAGCTTTCATAAATTCATCAGTTATTCTGTGCTCTGGCACACTCAGATGAGAGGGATCTAAAATCAGAGTAGACTGGCCAGACTGAATCTTCGAACGCACTCAAAACTTGCATTAGTAGAGTCTTTTGTTAAGACATGTAGCTAGCTAGCCTGCTAGCTAAACAATAAACCATAATCCCAACTCATGACGTTACTACCCTGCATCAATCTGCAGGTAGCTAACCAACCAGGTTCAATGTTAGCTAGCTAACATTATGATATAACTAGCTAAGCAAATGGCTCTGAGATACAAATAATAAGATCATATATGTAACATTAGCTAGTCAGACAGCTAACGTTAGGTAGCTAGCTAACAATACACTAACTTGAAATGAAACCACTTTCTGTCAAAATTAGAAACATGTAATATCAGAAAATGTTGCTAGCTAGACTATTTTACCCGTTTAACATTACATCATAGATGGACACGTCTCCTGTCATGGATGCCATGGTTGCCCTTTTTAAAAATATTTGCAAAAATGTATTTATTGAATATTCTTAACATACAAAATACTTGCAGTGAAGCAGCTCAACAACAACATCATACCAGTCATCCAACAGATTCCCATTCAGAGCGACACACAAAAGCATCCAGTGTCAATGCTCTGCTCAAGGGCACGTTGGCCGATCTACCACCAGGCCAAAAAACGTGAACCCCAACCCACCAAGATCCCATTCAAATGTATTTTTTATTATGTTTTATTTTTACAAAAAAAAAAACTTAGAATGACGGTCAATCTACCAAACAGCAACTCCACTCACATTGGTCTCCAATTCCACATGCTTCAGCTTCCCTCAGCCCATCCCATCTATCTCTGCTGGCCACCCACTTCAGGTTTCTACGCAACACATGTCTTTCAACTATGCTGTGATGTTTAACGTACAATTTCAATCTATCTAATCGAATTGAATCCACAGATTGTGAGTTGAAGATAAATACTTTTACTAAGAGTATTAGTATATTAGTAATTGACTGACCCGGTCTCTCCAGATCTCCTAACAATACTATTTCTAGGGTCAATTTTACATCAATGCTATGCATTTTCCACCATTCCTGAACCTGAGACCAGAAACAGGCTACCTGAGGGCAATACCAAAATAAATGGTCTATTGATTCTGTATCCTCACAACAAAATCACAGAGCTTCCATGATTTTATGACTCAAATATTCCACATTTTGTTGGTGGCAAGAATTCTATATCATCATTTTAGCTGAAAAGCACAAAGTCTTGAATCTTGCGTTGTTTTATATATCATCTCATACACCCTGTACCATGAAATTGGTACATCAAAAATCTCTTCCCAACTCTTTTGCAATCTGTATGGCACAGTTGTCAACATCCTGGTCATCAAATGAAACTGGTATACTTTCCTATTTATTTTTTTATTCTTCCGCCAGTTTTGATCCTTTATATTGAGCAGACAGACCAGTTCCCTACCTCCTCTCGCTGCCTCCTGCCTCCTCCATTTTTGGGGTAATGCTGTAATCAAATGGTTGTACTCTTGGATTGAGCAGACCTTCCCAAACAATTCTGATAACTCCATGAAGGACATAACTCTACCATTCCAATTTACAATATAATTTAAGAACAAAATACCCTTTTCAAACATATTTTCCATAAATACAGGTATTTTATCAACCAGCACATTTGAGTTCAGCCATAATATATGTTGTAATATATATATATATTTTCAGGGGGATGGAATTGAAATTGCCGAACAAGCAAACAATGCTTGTTTGAAAAAGAGAGATACTTTGAAAAAAAGTCTAATTTTCAGTTAATGGAAAATGAAAATGAGACATGGCAAATAGGCCATTTTTAAATAATGGATGAGCTTTTCTTAGTAATCTACTTGAGAACCATTTAGGGTTCAAATAAAACTTGTGAATGAGTGAAGCTTTTAGAGAGAGGTTTGGTGCTTTTGTATTTAATCATCTCAACCCACCCAATACATATTCATTATATAGATTGGCACGTTTTATTTTGTCCGGTTTAGCGTCCCAGATAAATCAAAATATTTTTTGCTCATATGATTTGAAAAACGAATCATCAAGAGTAGGCAGCACCATAAGTAAGTGAGTAAACTGAGATATGACTAAGGAGTTAATCAGGGCAATTTTTCCATAAATAGACAGGTATTTACCTCTCCATGGTTGCAGGATCTTGTCTATTTTTACAAGTTTTCTATTGAAATTCACGGTGAGAGCTTATTTATATATTTTGTGATGAATAGCGAGTATGTCTACTTCACCATCAGCCCATTTTATAGGTAAACTGCAGGGTAATGCAAAAGTTGTATTTTTAAAGATCCAATATGTAATATTGTACACTTGACTTAATTAGGTTTTAGTCCAGAGAGTCCAGAAAAGTTATCTAGATCTTCAATGAGACATTGCAGGGGTCTAGCTTGAGGACTTAATATAAAACTTGAGTCATCGGCATACATGGACACCTTTATTTTAAAGCCTTGGATTTCTAATCCTCTAATGTGGTTATTGGATCTGATTTTAATAGATAGCATTTCGATGGCCATAACGAATAGATATGGTGACAGCGGACACCCTGTTTAACTCCTCTTGACAATTCAAAACTCTCTGAGAAGTAGCCGTTATTTACTGTTTTACACCTGGGGTTGCTATACAGTAAGATACTTCATTGTTACCCAGAAATGATTTGATTTTGAGATAAAAACGGCTGTGTTGGCCAACACTAAAAACATGCTTTTAATGGTGATCCTCTATAGAGAAAGATTTTTAATCCAGGACTATGCTTAATCTGGGTTCGGGAAACGGGCCCAATATTACATAGCCTAAATAGGCCTATTATTGACATCTGTTGTTGTCTGTGTAGCTATGACTACCTGAGTGATGACGACGACGACCGTCGGAGCATCGACAGCAGCACGAGCGATGACAGTGTCCCTGAGCACCCCTACGTCCCGCTGGTCACCGTCGAGGAGAGCTGGGCCAACAAGTGCCGCAAGATGGAGCAGAGGTTCAAGATTGTCTACGCTCAGAAGGTGGGTAGCCATTTTGTCTTTTTGTAGATCCCCACAGTAAGCCTATGAGTGGCACTCAAGTACAGGGGACAAGATAGTCGTTGTTGGGTGTCCTCAAGCACTGTAATAACTATTCACAGCTCACTTGCTCCCTAGGGTAGGTTGCTCCTAGGTGTACACTAGGTCATAGGTGTATCCTTGTACACTAGCCCTTGGTATATAATCACAAACTAGACACTAGGTCTATATTGTGGTGTATACACGTGCCCAGGCATGCCTCAAATGACTGTTACCTCAGAGATCAGGGCTGAATGTTATTGCACAGTTTGTTCTTATGAAGATGCTGCTCCTGCCCAACCATAACTTGAAATGCCTCATCTACAAGAGATAATCTGGCTCACAAATTGCTCTCTGTAGTCTATCATAGGACTCATTGATAAGACAGAAGTAGATGGAAGGCATCTTTGGATATGTGTAGCTGGGTCATAGGGCACACTGTAGCAAAACGTTTCAAAACAACAACAAAAACAAGTTTCTTATTTGACAAGTACCTCCCCATTTGACTCCATTTCAGCCCGTTTTCTTCCAGAAAAAAACACCCCTGATGTGTGCTTGTCTCCAGGGCTATTTGGAGGAGCTGGTGCGTCTGCGGGAATCCCAGTTGACAAACGTGGAGACGGAGAACAAGGAGCTGAACGCGAGGCTGGTGGAGCTGGAGGAGCAGAGCCAGCAGGAGAAGAGGGAGCTGGAGGCCATCGTGTTGGAGCTGCAGGAGCAACTGTGAGTGGCTACACACACGCACACACATGCACGTGCAGACACGAGCATGCATGCGACGTACATGTAGACAAACATACACACACAATACACACAACTAGAGAGACACACCCAGCTAACAACAAACATTCCCACAACTGTAGAGAACGTTCCCTTAATGTCAAATAGAACATGGTTCTCAGAATGTTATATATTAATATTCTATACACGTTTCATAGGAACGTTGCAAGAACACTCATGTGTCCAGTTTTCTGTTGGTTAGGAGAATATTCCATCAACATCCCAAAAAACATACAAAGAACATGGTTGCCATGTTCTCAAAACATACACTCTTAGAAAAAAAGGTGCTATCTAGAACTTAAAACAGTTCTCCAGCTGTCCCCCATAGGATAACCCTTTGAAGAACCTTTGTTGGTTCCAGGTAGAACCCTTTTGGTTCCAAGTAGAAACCTTTGGGTTTCATATAGAACTCTTTTCCACAGAGAGTTCAACATGGAACCCAAAATGGTTTTACCTTGAACCAAAAAAGGTTTTACCTGGAACCAAAAAGGGTTATGCTATGGGGAAAAGTGGAAAACCCCTATTAGAACCCTTTTTCTAAGTGTAAGATATTAGTGTTCTAGGCAAGAAACATACGTGTCAATGTCCCACCAAACATACATATCGCAAGCCGAAGAACACCATCCCAACCGTGAAGCGCGGGTGTGGCAGCATTATATTGTGGGGGTGCTTTACAGCAGGAGGGACTGGTGCACTTCACAAAATGGATGGCATCATGAGGTAGGAAGATTTGGATATATTGAAGCAACATCTCAGACATCAGTCAGGAAGTTAAAGTGTGGTGCAAATGGGTCTTCCAAATGAACAACGACCCCAAGCATACTTCCAAAGTTGTGGCAAAATGGCTTAAGGACACCAAAGTCAAGGTATTGGAGTGGCCATCACAAAGCCCTGACCTCAATCCCATTGAACATTTGTGGGCAGAGCTGAAAAAGTATGTGCAAGCAAGGAGGCCTACAAACCTAACTCAGTTACAACAGCTCTGTCAGGAGGAATGGGCCAAAATTCCCCCAACTTATTCTGGAAAGCTTGTGGAAGGCTACCCAAAATGTTTGACCCAAGTTAAACCATTTTAAGGCAATGCTACCAAATACTAATTGAGTGTATGTAGACTTCTGACCCACTGGGAATGTGATGAGAGAAATAAAAGATGAAATAAATCACTCTCTCTAATATTATTCTGACATTTCACATTCTTAAAATTAAGTGGTGATCCTAACTGACCTAAAACAGGGATTTTTTACTACAATTAATGCCAGGAATTGTGGAAAAACTAAGTCTAAATGTATTTGGCTAAGGTGTATGTAAACTTCCGATTTCAACTGTACATTTGCCATATATTTTTAACTCTGCTGTTTCACAAAAGTTCTGAACCTATATACATTTTACAGACACAGTATATACTCTCACACTCTCACTCTCACACACAGTTTCCCTAACTAATGGAAAACCTTAGGGGAACATTACGGGTAACATAACAAAAAATGTTCTCTCTCCCTAGAATTGTTAGCTGGGTAGGATTCTGGCGGCTCTGTTATTGTGTGGGGTGTATTTTCCTGGCATGGTTTAGGTCCACTCAACCTCTTTGGGCAACGTAAACTGCAGTAAATACAAAGCTGAAGGGTTTGATGAGCATAAATGATGTAAACCGTATGCCATGACCATCTCAGTCACCAGATCTTAAACCAATTGAAGAATTATGGGACATTCTAGAGAGTTACCTGAGACACACCAAATTATGGAATTTCTCGTTTTTGTAAATATACACAGAATATGTTATGCAGGTGAATGAGGACCCAAAAGCGACTTGGCGAAAACAGAGTCTTTAATCCAGTAAAGGAAATATGCAATACTCCTAGACAAATCGGAGCGGTAAATAAAGCATAAAAAACAATTCCACTCGTAATGACGAGAACAGACTGGAGACTCGATCATAAACTGTAGGTTGCCTCGGGAAGGCACTTGACCGTAGCAGACTCAGACACCTGCTCACCACGCAGCATCTGAGGGAAACACGTCACGACAGGGCGATACAAAGACACAGCACGGTGAACAATATACAAGGATCCGACAGGACAGAAACGGAAAACAAGGGGAGAAATAGGGACTCTAATCAGGGGAAAAGATAGGGAACAGGTGTGGAAGACTAAATGATTGATTAGGGGAATAGGAACAGCTGGGAGCAGGAACGGAACGATAGAGAGAAGAGAGAGAGGGAGGGAGAGAGAAAAAAGGGAACGAACCTAAAAAGACCAGCAGGGGGAAAACGAACAGAAGGAAAAGCAAAATGACAAGACAATATAAGACAAAACATGACAGAATATGGTTGCCATGTTCTCAGAACATAATATATTAATATTCTAGACATGTTTCATGGGAACATTGCAAGAATATTTGTGTCCCCCCACAAAAAAATGTACACGTCACTGTTGCTGAGCCAATCAAGGCACGGATTGGTGAACGACTGATCCATTCATATCGCTTTGTCTATTGGCAAGGGATACTTATAACATACAGTGTTTTTACACGTTTTCACACTTGATTACATTGTGCATTTTATACGGTAATTATTAATCAACTTGTCTTCACCTGGGATTTGAACTCACAATCTCCTGGTTCATACTCCGATCTTTCCCGCTATGGTATGACACCATGTCCATGTCAAGTATTGGTTAATATGACTATTCTGATCATTGATTTGATTGACCTATTTCAGCTATTTAAGGCCTTTCTGTATAGTTGTCTAATGTTGGTTGGGCATATGAACATGTTTTAATGATACTCCTGAATCACTGATCAATAAAATATATTTTCTTGAGTGCACTTTTAACAGAGCTGAGATTTACTTCAAAGTGCATTCACCCTATTGCTTACACCTATCAAGTTGTTTCATCTACATAAGTGTAAATGCCTAGGGAGGAGGGGTTAGGGTTTCTTCTGGACAGGGCCTAACTCTACTGGCCCAATAAGCACATGCCTATGAGATAACCCTTATTGGGACAGTGTTCAGTTCGTTCCTCATTGGTGCTTGTGGCCTGGGAGTCTGGCCTTTTTGAGTTCCTCTGTCCAGTGTCTGTGTTCTTTTTCCCATCTTAATCTTTTATTTTTATTGGCCAGTCTGAGATATGGCTTTTTCTTTGCAACTCTGCCGAGAAGGCCAGCATCCCAGAGTCGGCTCTTCACTGTTGACGTTGAGGCTGGTGTTTTGCGGGTACTATTTAATGAAGCTGCCAGTTGAGGACTTCTGAGGCGTCTGTTTCTCAAACTAGACACTCTAATGTACTTGTCTTTTTGCTCAGTTGTGTACTGGGGCCTCCCACTCCTCTTTCTATTCTGGTTAGAGACAGTTTGTGCTGTTCTGTGAAGGGGGTAGTACACAGCGTTGTACAAGATCTTCAGTTTCTTGGCAATTTCTCGCATGGAATAGCCTTCATTTCTTAGAACAAGAATAGTCTGACGAGTTTCATCAGAGAAGTCTTTGTTTCTGGCCATTTTGAGCCTGTAATGGAACCCACAAATGCTGATGCTCCAGATACTCAACTAGTCTAAAGAAGGCCAGTTTTATTGCTTCTTTAATCAGGACAAAAGTTTTCACCTGCGCTAATATTATTGCAAAAGGATCTTCTAATGATCAATTAGCCTTTTAAAATTATACACTTGGATTAGTTAACACAACGTGCCATTGGAACACAGGAGTGATGGTTGATGATAATGGGCCTCTGTACGCCTATGTAGATATTCCATTAAAAAATCTGCCATTTCCAGCTACAATAGTCATTTACAATGTCTACACCTTGTTTCTGATCAATTTGATGTTATTTTAATGGACAAAAGAAAATGGCTTTTCTTTGAAAAACAAGGAGATTTCTAAGTGACTCCAAACTTTTGAACTGTAGTATATACTTCCATAACGGTAGTGTATATACTTTGATAGAGTGGGGATTGGAACCAGGTGCCTCCTGGACGACGGCCTCCATGGCTTCGGTCTCTGCATGCGAGAAAGGGTAGATGTGCCCCCGTGGGAGGGTAGAACCAGACAGTAGATCGATAGTGCATTCCCATGGGCGATGAGGGGGCAGGCACGTGGCACGAGTCTTCGAAAAGGCCACCTGTAGGTCCCGGTACTCCTCCTGGATAGGGACGTGGGTGGCCTAGTCCGGACTTTCCGTGGAGGTGGCACAGATTGACACATCAGACACATCCCCTGGCACTCCTGCGACCAACCCAACAACCTCCTCTCTGTCCACGATATTCTGGGGTAATTCAGCTGTATCCATGGGAAACCTAAAACTACGGGGTGTGTAGGAGATTCTAAGATGAAAAAAGTGATCCGTTCATGGTGGTTGTGAGCAACTGTGAGGGAAATTGGAATCGTGGTCTGGCGCACCAGTCCTGTTCCTAGGGGAAGGTTGTCTAGGGCAAGGACTGGGATAGGGGGTTGTAAAGGGACTAGAGGAATGCGTAATGATAAGGCCACTGACCGGTCTAGGAAATTGCCTGCAACACCTGATTTCACTAGGGCAGAACTCAGTGCGGGGCCAGGATAGTCAGGGGGAGGACAGGCTGGGTGGACAGAGAGAAGCAAGATACGTCCACGCCTACCTGTGAAGGTGCAGACGTCATACTCTTTTTGTCCTGACAGCATCAGATACATGGGCCACATATAGTAAGACAGAGGGGCACTGTTTCACTCATTCGGATGCTATCTCAGGTGAGATAGTTTCAGCAGAGAGGAAGAGGGGAAGTGAGAGGGCTCACTCTCGCCAAAATAAGCCCAATGCGTTACTATGAGCTTAATATGCAGACCTAAGCTTGTCGCCTGCCTTCATGCTTTTGGGACAACGACTCCCATTGTTAGAGTGGAGACATGAGCATCTCATCAGTATACTGTATTACAGGTCTCTGGTTTCAGCCACTTGCAAATTGGAAAGGAACGTTGGCGGATAAACAGTGCTGGCTGCCCCTAAAGTAAATGGATGTTTTACCAAAATTGTATAATTACACCTGTCTAAATAAAATCATTCAATATACTTCACCAGAGAGCATGATTTAGCCAACAGAGGATTATTAGCTTTTTGTAAAAAAAAAAAATGCTGTGGATTCTTTCAAATCACGTAAGCCTATGCCTATTTGGGAAGCCAGGATTTTGGGCAGCCTAGGTGATTATTGGTTTGCGGCTGTCAGTGAAAAGCATCTAAATGTGTATGAAGACAATGTGTCTTGAGTATAAATGTTGAGACAAGAAGGGGATGGGTGAAGATATGACGTGTCTCTCTCTAGAGTGCATACACTCAGCTCTCCAGAATGTGTTCAGATGTCTACAGCCAATCCTTGCACATTCATCGTTTCATTGTGGGAATTATTTTCCCTTTGAGTGGTTATTTTGATAAATTCCCCATTACATATGTCACCAGCAGTAAATGTAGCTTTAATCCTCATCATTTGGTTACATTAATTTCTGTTAATGCATATGTATTAATTACACTAATTTATGATTCTCATTGTCGGGGTGGAAACGTTATTTGCAGAGTTAACATCCTGCTACACTTCTAAGAAACAGTTTTGGTTTATTTCATCATCAATTCCAAGTTTTGTAAAAAAAAAAAAAAAAATGTAATTGGCTTTTGTTTGGAGTGCTCCATGTGAGCAATGAGCATATGTCTGGTTTCTCTGTCCTGGTTATGCTGAGGGAGCGTGCATACCTGAGCAGGAATAGAAGTACTTGGCCTGCTGCACACAAATGTAGGAAAGTGCCCCTTTGGAAATATCTGATTTCTGGCCTTTTATAACTCACCATGTCCACTGCTAATAAGCTGAGCTGAGCTGTCATTTTTTTCTTCACCTCACACAGTAAGTCAACAAAAGTATATATCTTTTTTACATCCATTGAGAATGATAATAGTTCCTCACAGTATTTTAAAAATATTTCCAACACTCTCCCGGCCTCGATAATCACCAAGCCAAATATCATGATCTGATGATCCCATATATCCAGTGTAAACGTCATAAAATACCTGATCACTTCTCCCTTGCTCAAAAACAGCTGTCTGTTCTGAGCTCACTGGCATGGAAAACTCTGAGGGCCCGGAATAGGCTAGTTGATACAATGTTGCAAGTTCGCGGATTGATTTGATACAGAGCTAGCTCAAGTAAAGACAGATAGAGAGGCAGACAAGCTGAGTAGAGAGATTAATGTGGTTAAAAGATCCGAAATTTTCATGAGGATATTCTCTGCTGTTTTTATTTTTTGTCTTTAGGCTTATGTATTTTACTTAGTTGACGATGGAAGTTATACGCTTACTGCTGCATTGGCCTATAGGAAAATATTTTGTTGAACCGCCAATCGATCAGTGTGTCAATGTGTTAAATGGCTGGTGCTCTTGCATTAGTTTAATTTTAACTTTTAGATATTTGCCATTTTAATTCAGATTTTAACGTTTAACCACGTGACAAGGATGGAGAAATGAAAATGTTAGTATTGAAATGCGCATATGAAAATCATAACTGGCACAGAGATTGATAGAAATGCTATTATAAATTGTAAGCTTCCCCAAACTTGAAACTCACGCGCCGCCTATGGTCTTTACTGTAATATCCATTCAAAAATGTGTGCAAGCTCAAGTGCGTGCTCATGCAGGAGGTCCCATGAAAAGAATGTGCCCCTCTATAGAAATCAAATTCCCATCCAACTAATTCGTTATGGCCCCAGTGATGCACCTATCTGATCTAATTAAAATAAGTTTCTCAATGACAGATGTTTGTTCTACATGGTATGTGGTGTCGAGTTGAAAAATACTATGGAGTTCTCTTTGAGATGCTCAGCTATATAGAGTTGAAGTCGGAAGTTTACATACACCTTAGCCAAATACATTTAAACTCAGTTTTTCACAATTCCTGACATTTAATCCTAGTAAATTCCCTGTCTTTGGTCAGTTAGGATCACCACTTTATTTTGAGAATGTGAAATGTCAGAATAATAGTAGAGAGAATGATTTATTTCAGCTTTTATTTCTTTCATCACATTCCCAGTGGGTCAGAAGTTTACATACACTCAATTAGTATTTGGTAGCATTGCCTTTAAATTGTTTAACTTAGGTCAAATGTTTTGGGTAGCCTTCCTGCTTTGTCTTGGCTGTGTGCTTAGGGTTGTTGTCCTGTTGGAAGGTGAACATTTGCCCCAGTCTGAGATCCTTAGCTCTCTGGAGCAGGTTTTCATCAAGGACCTCTCTGTACTTTGCCACGATCCTGACTAATTTCCCAGTCCCTGCCGTTGAAAAACATCCCCACAGCATGATGCTGCCACCACCATGCTTCACCGTAGTGATAGTTCCAGGTTACCTCCAGACGTAACGCTTGGCATTCAGGCCAAAGACTGTCATGTTTTGTCATTGATTATCATGTCTTGTCCCTGTGCTTCCCCTTCTATTCGTTTCCCTCTGCTGGTCTTATTAGGTTCTTTCCCTCTTTCTATCCCTCTCTCTCCCCCTCCCTCTCTCACTCTCTCGCTCTCTCTTCTCTCTATCGTTCCGTTCCTGCTCCCAGCTGTTCCTATTCCCCTAATCAATCATTTAGTCTTCCCACACCTGTTCCTTATCTTTTCCCCTGATTAGAGTCCCTATTTCTTCCCTTGTTTTCCGTTCCTGTCCTGTCGGATCCTTGTCTATTATTCACCGTGCTGTGTCTATGTATTGCCCTGTCGTGTCGTGTTTCCCTCAGATGCTGCGTGGTGAGCAGGTGTCTGAGTCTGCTACGTTCAAGTGCCTTCCCGAGGCAACCTGCAGTTCTTGATCAAGTCTCCAGTCTGTTCTCGTCATTACGAGTAGTATTATGCCTTTTGTTTGTAAAGTAACTTTACTGGATTAAAAACTCTGTTTTCGCCAAGTCGCTTTTGGGTCCTCATTCACCAGCATAACAGAAGGATCCGACCAAGGAATGGACCCTGGACCCAGCGACTACAGATGCTCGTAACACTGCCGTCGAGATCCAAGGAGCCATGCTCGGCAGACACGAGCAGGAATTGTCTGCTGCTCGCCATGCCGTGGAGAACCTGGCCGCTCAGGTTTCCGACCTCTCTGGACAGTTCCAGAGTCTTCGTCTCGTGCCACCTGTTACTTCCTGGCCTGCCGAGCCTCCGGAACCTAGGGTTAATAACCCACCTTGCTACTCCGGGCAGCCCACGGAGTGCCGCTCCTTTCTCACCCAGTGTGATATTGTGTTCTCTCTCCAACCCAACACATACTCTAGCGAGAGAGCTCGGGTTGCTTACGTCATTTCACTCCTTACTGGCCGGGCTCGAGAGTGGGGCACAGCTATCTGGGAGGCAAGGGCTGATTGTTCTAACAATTACCAGAACTTTAAAGAGGAGATGATTCGGGTTTTTGACCGTTCAGTTTTTGGTAGGGAGGCTTCTAGGGCCCTGGCTTCCCTATGCCAAGGTGATCGATCCATAACGGATTACTCTATAGAGTTTCGCACTCTTGCTGCCTCTAGTGACTGGAACGAGCCGGCGCTGCTCGCTCGTTTTCTGGAGGGACTCCACGCAGTGGTCAAAGATGAGATTCTCTCTCGGGAGGTTCCTTCCAGTGTGGACTCTTTGATTGCTCTCGCCATCCGCATAGAACGACGGGTAGATCTTCGTCACCAAGCTCGTGGAAGAGAGCTCGCGTCAACGGTGTTTCCCTGCTCCGCATCGCAACCATCTCCCTCCTCTGGCTCAGAGACTGAGCCCATGCAGCTGGGAGGTATTCGCATCTCGACCAAGGAGAGGGTACGGAGGATCACCAACCGCCTGTGCCTCTATTGCGGATTTGATGGACATTTTGTCAATTCATGTCCAGTAAAGGCCAGAGCTCATCAGTAAGCGGAGGGCTACTGGTGAGCGCTACTACTCAGGTCTCTTCATCTAGATCCTGTACTACTATGTCGGTCCATCTACGCTGGACCGGTTCGGGTGCTACATGCAGTGCCTTGATTGACTCTGGGGCTGAGGGTTGTTTCATGGACGAAGCATGGGCTCGGAAACATGACATTCCTTTCAGACAGTTAGACAAGCCTACGCCCATGTTTGCCTTAGATGGTAGTCATCTTCCCAGTATCAGATTTGAGACACTACCTTTAACTCTCACAGTATCTGGTAACCACAGTGAGACTATTTCTTTTTTGATTTTTCGTTCACCTTTTACACCTGTTGTTTTGGGTCATCCCTGGCTAGTATGTCATAATCCTTCTATTAATTGGTCTAGTAATTCTATCCTATCCTGGAACGTTTCTTGTCATGTGAAGTGTTTAATGTCTGCCATCCCTCCCATTTCTTCTGTCCCCACTTCTCAGGAGGAACCTGGCGATTTGACAGGAGTGCCGGAGGAATATCATGATCTGCGCACGGTCTTCAGTCGGTCCCGAGCCAACTCCCTTCCTCCTCACCGGTCGTATGATTGTAGTATTGATCTCCTTCCGGGGACCACTCCTCCTCGGGGTAGACTATACTCTCTGTCGGCTCCCGAACGTAAGGCTCTCGAGGATTATTTATCTGTGTCTCTTGACGCCGGTACCATAGTGCCTTCTTCCTCTCCGGCCGGGGCGGGGTTCTTTTTTGTTAAGAAGAAGGACGGTACTCTGCGCCCCTGCGTGATTATCGAGGGCTGAATGACATAACGGTTAAGAATCGTTATCCGCTTCCCCTTATGTCATCAGCCTTCGAGATTCTGCAGGGAGCCAGGTGCTTTACTAAGTTGGACCTTCGTAACGCTTACCATCTCGTGCGCATCAGAGAGGGGGACGAGTGGAAAACGGCGTTTAACACTCCGTTAGGGCATTTTGAGTACCGGGTTCTGCCGTTTGGTCTCGCCAATGCGCCAGCTGTTTTTCAGGCATTAGTTAATGATGTTCTGAGAGACATGCTGAACATCTTTGTTTTTGTCTATCTTGACGATATCCTGATTTTTTCACCGTCACTCGAGATTCATGTTCAGCACGTTCGACGTATTCTACAGCGCCTTTTAGAGAATTGTCTCTACGTAAAGGCTGAGAAGTGCTCTTTTCATGTCTCCTCCGTTACTTTTCTCGGTTCCGTTATTTCCGCTGAAGGCATTCAGATGGATTCCGCTAAGGTCCAAGCTGTCAGTGATTGGCCCGTTCCAAGGTCACGTGTCGAGTTGCAGCGCTTTTTAGGTTTCGCTAATTTCTATCGGCGTTTCATTCGTAATTTCGGTCAAGTTGCTGCCCCTCTCACAGCTCTTACTTCTGTCAAGACGTGTTTTAAGTGGTCCGGTTCCGCCCAGGGAGCTTTTGATCTTCTAAAAGAACGTTTTATGTCCGCTCCTATCCTCGTTACTCCTGACGTCACTAGACAATTCATTGTCGAGGTTGACGCTTCAGAGGTAGGCGTGAGAGCCATTCTATCCCAGCGCTTCCAGTCTGACGATAAGGTTCATCCTTGCGCTTATTTTTCTCATCGCCTGTCGCCATCTGAGCGCAACTATGATGTGGGTAACCGTGAACTGCTCGCCATCCGCTTAGCCCTAGGCGAATGGCGACAGTGGTTGGAGGGGGCGACCGTTCCTTTTGTCGTTTGGACAGACCATAAGAACCTTGAGTACATCCGTTCTGCCAAACGACTTAATGCCCGTCAAGCTCGTTGGGCGTTGTTTTTCGCTCGTTTCGAGTTTGTGATTTCTTACCGTCCGGGTAGCAAAAACACCAAGCCTGATGCCTTATCCCGTCTGTTTAGTTCTTCTGTGGCTTCTACTGATCCCGAGGGGATTCTTCCTTATGGGCGTGTTGTCGGGTTGACAGTCTGGGGAATTGAAAGACAGGTTAAGCAAGCACTCACGCACACTGCGTCGCCGCGCGCTTGTCCTAGTAACCTCCTTTTCGTTCCTGTTTCCACTCGTCTGGCTGTTCTTCAGTGGGCTCACTCTGCCAAGTTAGCTGGTCATCCCGGTGTTCGAGGCACTCTTGCGTCTATTCGCCAGCGCTTTTGGTGGCCGACTCAGGAGCGTGACACGCGCCGTTTCGTGGCTGCTTGTTCGGACTGCGCGCAGACTAAGTCGGGTAACTCTCCTCCTGCCGGTCGTCTCAGACCGCTTCCCATTCCTTCTCGACCATGGTCTCACATCGCCCTAGACTTCATTACCGGTCTGCCTTTGTCTGCGGGGAAGACTGTGATTCTTACGGTTGTCGATAGGTTCTCTAAGGCGGCACATTTCATTCCCCTCGCTAAACTTCCTTCCGCTAAGGAGACGGCACAAATCATCATCGAGAATGTGTTCAGAATTCATGGCCTCCCGTTAGACGCCGTTTCAGACAGAGGCCCGCAATTCACGTCACAGTTTTGGAGGGAGTTCTGTCGTTTGATTGGTGCGTCCGTCAGTCTCTCTTCCGGGTTTCATCCCCAGTCTAACGGTCAAGCAGAGAGGGCCAATCAGACGATTGGTCGCATACTACGCAGCCTTTCTTTCAGAAACCCTGCGTCTTGGGCAGAACAGCTCCCCTGGGCAGAATACGCTCACAACTCGCTTCCTTCGTCTGCTACCGGGTTATCTCCGTTTCAGAGTAGTCTGGGTTACCAGCCTCCTCTGTTCTCATCCCAGCTTGCCGAGTCCAGCGTTCCCTCCGCTCAAGCGTTTGTCCAACGTTGTGAGCGCACCTGGAGGAGGGTGAGGTCTGCACTTTGCCGTTACAGGGCACAGACTGTGAGAGCCGCCAATAAACGCAGGATTAAGAGTCCAAGGTATTGTTGCGGCCAGAGAGTGTGGCTTTCCACTCGCAACCTTCCTCTTACGACAGCTTCTCGTAAGTTGACTCCGCGGTTCATTGGTCCGTTCCGTGTCTCCCAGGTCGTCAATCCTGTCGCTGTGCGACTGCTTCTTCCGCGACATCTTCGTCGCGTCCATCCTGTCTTCCATGTCTCCTGTGTCAAGCCCTTTCTTCGCACCCCGTTCGTCTTCCCTCCCCCTCCCGTCCTTGTCGAGAGCGCACCTATTTACAAGGTACGTAAGATCATGGACATGCGTTCTCGGGGACGGGGTCACCAATACTTAGTGGATTGGGAGGGTTACGGTCCTGAGGAGAGGAGTTGGGTTCCGTCTCGGGACGTGCTGGACCGTTCACTTATTGATGATTTCCTCCGTTGCCGCCAGGATTCCTCCTCGAGTGCGCCAGGAGGCGCTCGGTGAGTGGGGGTACTGTCATGTTTTGTCATTGATTATCATGTCTTGTCCCTGTGCTTCCCCTTCTATTCGTTTCCCTCTGCTGGTCTTATTAGGTTCTTTCCCTCTTTCTATCCCTCTCTCTCCCCCTCCCTCTCTCACTCTCTCGCTCTCTCTTCTCTCTATCGTTCCGTTCCTGCTCCCAGCTGTTCCTATTCCCCTAATCAATCATTTAGTCTTCCCACACCTGTTCCTTATCTTTTCCCCTGATTAGAGTCCCTATTTCTTCCCTTGTTTTCCGTTCCTGTCATGTCGGATCCTTGTCTATTATTCACCGTGCTGTGTCTATGTATTGCCCTGTCGTGTCGTGTTTCCCTCAGATGCTGCGTGGTGAGCAGGTGTCTGAGTCTGCTACGTTCAAGTGCCTTCCCGAGGCAACCTGCAGTTCTTGATCAAGTCTCCAGTCTGTTCTCGTCATTACGAGTAGTATTATGCCTTTTGTTTGTAAAGTAACTTTACTGGATTAAAAACTCTGTTTTCGCCAAGTCGCTTTTGGGTCCTCATTCACCAGCATAACAAAGACTTCAATCTTGGTTTCATCAGACTAGAGAATCTTGTTTCTCATGGTCTGTCCAAGCGGGCTGTCATGTGCCTTTTATTGAGGTGTGGCTTCCTGTCCCTACCACATAAAAACAGCCCCACAGCATGATGCTGTTACCACCATGCTTCACCGTAGTATAGTTCCAGGTTACCTCCAGATGTGAAACTTGGCATTCAGGCCAAAGACATCAATCTTTGTTTCATCAGACTAGAGAATCTTGTTTCTCATGGTCTGTCCAAGCGGGCTGTCATGTGCCTTTTACTGAGGAGTGGCTTCCTGTCCCTACCGCTGAAAAACAGCCCCACAGCATGATGCTGTCACCACCATGCTTCACTGTAGGGATGGTACCAGATCTGTACTTTGCTCTGTTCATCTTTCCCTTGACCCTGACTAGTCTCCCAGTCCCTACCTCAGAAAAACAGCCGCACAGCGTGATGCTGCCTCCACCATGCTTCAACGTAGGGATGGTACCCGGTTTCCCAAGCGTGACGCTTGGCATTCAGGCCAAAGAGTTCTGTCATGGTTTCATCAGACCAGAGAATCCTTTAGGTGCCTTTTGGCAAACTCAATGGGAACAGGATGCACCTGAGCTCAATTTTGAGTCTCATAGCAAAGGGTCTGAATACTTATGTAAATAAACTATTTGTTTTATATTTTTAATACATTTGCAATCACTTTTAAAAACCTGTTTTTGCTTTATCATTATGGGGTATTGTGTGTAGATTGATGAACAAAACTGTAATCAATTTTAGAATAAGTCTGTAATGTAACAAAATGTGGAAAAATCAAGGGGTCTGAAATGTTTCCAAATGCACTCTAAATGAACATGCACAATGTAATCATGTATGTCAAGTATGTAAGATAAAAACACTATGTTAAAATCCCTGTGTGTGTGTATCCCTTGCCAACAAACAAAAAGAGTTGTGAATCACCAATCAGGCCCTTGATGGGCTTGGCCGTAGTAATTAAGGCATGATATGTATTGATTATTTTTGGGGGAAAACAAGGGACCATCAGGTGACATTCTGACTGATACACGCGAGAAATGTTCTTGCAACGGTCCTATGAAACATGTTTCAAACTTTAATATCTTACGTTCTGAGAACATGGCAACCATGTTCTGTGTATGTTTGATTTCACATCAATTGAATATTCTCCTAACCCTCAGAAAACTGGACACAGGAATGTTCTTGCAACGTTCTCATGAAATGTGCTTGGAACAGTAATGTCTTATATCTTGTATATTCTAAGAACATTGGAACATAGATAGAATGCTCCCCTAATTAACAGAAAACTGGACACTCAAACATTAGGGTAACATTACATGTAACTTTACAAAAAATGTTCTCTCCCTAGAATTGTTAGCTTGGTGTGGCATACACATATTCACTGTGAAGCACAGGGATATTACTGTAAAAGCCTACCATATTGACACAATTTGGATATGCTTTGATTATACTGGGATTCTTGTTTTTTGCAGGACGAGCCTGATTCCGTGTGACTCCAACATTTTGGCCAAAAACCTGTCAATCCCTCTCGTCAACCAATGGCAACAGCCCTACAACAATCATGACGATGGCAAGCTCTTTCGCAGGTGTGACTACATCCTCCCAGCAAAATGCTTGTCTTTGTACTGCATCTATGTAGCAACAGTTTGGTTTAATTAGTTCCTAAATTCATAAAGAGGTTATTTTGTTGATCAGTCAATTGAAATAAGGAGGAAAAGGTGCAGCCAATTCTGTTTGTTTTTTAAATATTTGTCTGCTTGGCCTTGAAACACGACAGAACTTTCAGATTGAAATTAACGATATGAGGTAGATATGATTGTTTGTCATGTAGAATCGGGGATCGTGTCAGCGCTGAGAGAGCGAGAGGGAGTGTGAAAAAAAGAACGAGAGTATATTTTCTATGTCCCCATATGCCTGTAGGAGGAGCTTCCCCAGCACAGAGCTGCTGTCAGTGGTCAGCCTGGACTCCGACTCCCAGAATACAGCAGGGCAGCAGAATGGAGAGGCGTGGTGCACAGCAGGTGCTGTAGTCACACACTCATACACACTACCCGTATTGTTCACAAATAAGGATACATGCCATTACACTACACACAGACAGCTACGCATCTATGGAGCCATGGACACATGCATGCATAAGCTCGCCACACACGCAAGCGTGCAGAAATTATGCACGTGCACACACACTCCTATGCTCTCATAAATATAAAACCATGAACACAACTACAGCTAACACACATTTCATGTTGGTTTTGACAACATATGTCCTTCCCCTAGATAAAGACTACACCCCTTCCATGATGGTCCTGTGTGGTTCTCTAAACTCCCTGCCCAGCTGCAAGTCCCTGGCAAGCCTTAAGTCCAGCGAGTGCCTGGTCCACATCAGCACAGACAACAGCCCTGCCCTCTCTCCCAGCTAGAGGGCACCAAAGAACGACTGCCATTCACAAACACTGGGAGACACAGGTCAACCCAACATGAGAAACCTGGGTCGTGTTCATTAAGCACCAAACGGGTGAAGACAAACTGAAACAGGGAGGGACTCCCTGGACTTGTCAAAAAAATAAACACAAATGTTCCTTTTTTCTTCTGCCGTCAAAAGGAGGACGATGTTCCCCCTCAATAAACCTTGAAATCCCCTTTATTCCACCCTCATTCCCCAAATCCAACGCTCTCTCATTTCAAAACACTGTCATTCTATATGACCGTCTCATCTCTGACTGAAAAGCCTGTCTATCACATGCATCTCCAATCGTGTCAAAAAAGAAAACCAACCGGAAGAGCTGCAGTACTGCCCGAACCCTTCAATTCCACTGTCTTTCAATGTCTTTATTCGGCTGAACTACGCATCATCTCCTATAGATGGGAAATATGGTTGCTTACTTGAAAACATAGCCATTACACAATTACAGATCGTAATTTACAATTTACAGCAAATACAAACATGTATCTCTCCCGTTGACCAAAACATTTCACCTCCCTAGAGGGTTGTACTGTAGAATTAAAACTATCTGTCTGTGTTCGTCTGTCTCTGTCTTCAGTCTTGCAAGTCTGTCGGTAGTAGTATCGGTACTAGTATCTACTTTCTGCCTACTGTGAACTCTTGCAGTGCAGGGCTTTGAACTGTCAGGGCCACCTTGACACCATTCAGAAGCTTAGCCATTTTTTTTCTTTGCCATATTACACCTGACGTGGCATTATTACAAGTCTGTTAGCACAAGCTAACATTGAGGGATGCAAAAGGGTTTGTATTATATCATTTCTAAACATACAGTAGTGGCCACTCTGATTGTGAAGAATAAATTAGCAGTGCTTCAAATGACCAAGTAAGTATCAATGAAGCTTTGGGCCCGACTCAGTCAATTCAGTTATCCAGGTTTTCAGGATATGGCGAAAATGAAATTGCTCTTGTACTGCACGAATGCATGGAATTTAAGTGTGGGAAACAACCAGAGACATAACTGCATATCAATTCAAGGCTGTGTTGCTGCGCAGGATGGATGTTGCCTTTCACTTATCCTTCTGACCTGGATCGAATTGTTTTGATTGAATTGTCTGTCTGTCTATGAGTGCGTTTTTGTGTGAGTGTAGGACTTACTTGTATGAGTATTGGATGTTGCAATTTTTTGGAGGGTGTATGCTATTTATTTTGTATTATGATGAATTCCCATTATACTTACTCGTTTTATTAAACTTCATGTAGATAGCCATCTCATCCCAGGTGTTGGGAGTTTGGATGTATGTCATTTAAAACAGCAATAAAACAACCTTTTTTGTTAAACATTACATTGCTTGTGTTGTTGCTAAAGTATGGATACTTATGGTACAGTTCCTTCAGAAAGTATTCACACCTCTTGACCTTTTCCACAATTCCACAATCAAGTCACATGGACTGGGAGGTTTTCCAATGCCTCCCAAATAAAGGTAACTATTGGTAGATGGGTAAAAACAAAAAAAGCAGACGTTGAATATCCCTTTGAGCATGGTGAAGTTAATAATTACACTTTGATGGTGTACTAATACACATAGTCACTACAAAGATACAGGTGTCCTTCCTAACTCAGTTGCTGGAGAGGAAGGAAACCCCTCAGGGATTTCACCAATGGTAAATTTAAAACAGTTACAGAGTTTAATGGCTGTGAAAGGAGAAAACTGAGGATGGATAAACAACATTGTAGTTACTCCACAATACTAACCTCAATTACAGAGTGAAAAGGAAGCCTGTACAGAATACAAATATTTCAAAAAATGCATCCTGTTTGCAATAATGCACTAAAGTAAAACTGCAAAGAAAATTGGATTGGAAATTAACTTCATGTCCTGAATACAAAGTGTTATGTTTGGGGCAAATACAACACATCACAGAGTACCACTCTTCATATTTTCAAGCATGATGGTGGCTCCATCATGCTATGGTTATGCTTGTCATTGGCAACGACTAAGGAGTTTTTTGGGATAAAAATAAACAGAATAGAGCTAAGCCCATGTCACGACATTGCCGAAGTCGGTCCCTCTCCTTGTTTGGGCACTGTTCGGCGGTTGATGTCACCGATCTTCTAGCCATCACTGATCCATTTTTCATTTTCCAATGGTTTTGTCTTGTCTTCCTTCACATCTGGTTCCAATCCCATCAATTACATGTTGTGTATTTAACCCTCTGGTTCCCCTCATGTCCTTGTCGGAGATTGTTTTATTGTATGTGACTGTGCTAGTATGTGTTGATGTGCAACAGGTTTTGTACCCACTTTGTTATTTTTATATATTTTGTTTTTTGGAGTTTGGTCAGCACTTATTAAACGACTCTGTTTATACCAAGTTCATTCTCCTGCGCCTGCCACCAACACGCACCCATTACAGAATCTCAGACCACAACTATGGAGACAGCAGGAGAAGGTAACCCGGCCATTGAGGTGGAGGAGCACGTCCAGGAGCATGCAGTTATGCTTCACCATCTTGTCATCGCCATGGATCGAGTTGTCCAGACAAATGGACCGCTGGGAGAGACAGGGAATTCTTCCAGCTCCTTCACCATCACAACCAGCGTCTCTCTTGAGCGCCCTATTCCCGCTCGAACCCTCGGAAACGGCGGGTGAGCGCCTCTACCATCTGAGGGAGGAGACGAGGAGCGCCCAGGAGTTCACCCTGTAGTTTAGGACTCTGGCTGCCGGTGCGGGATGGACCAACAGGGCCCTAATTGACCATTATCGTTACAGTCTGCGCAAGGACGTCCTTCGGGAGCTGGCCTGCAAAGACACCACCCTCAGATTTGACCAGCTGGTGGACCTGTCCTTCCGGCTTGACAACCTGCTGGCTACTCGCGGACGTTCAGATCGGGGTCTGGTCTGGTTACGTTCCCTGAATTTCCCCCGCATTCCCAGCATAAGGCGCTCGTCGATTCAGGCACGGTTGGGAATTGTATTGATAGTGCTTTAGCCTAAAGTTTAGGGATCCCTATTGTTCCAGTGGATGTGCCTTTCCCCGTTCACACCTTAGATGGTCAACCATTAGGATCATGGTTAATTAGGGAGGTCACCGCGCCGTTGGGCATGGTGACACAGGGGGTTCATACGGAGAGAATTAGTCTCTTCCTTATTGACTCTCCTGCGTTTCCCGTGGTGCTGGGCCTACCCCGGTTAGCTTGTCATAACCCCACTGTTTCTTGGCCACAGAGGGCTCTCACAGGGTGGTTGCGAGAGTGCTCAGGTAGGTGTTTAGGGGTTTCCGTTGGTGCTACTACGGTGGAAAGTCCAGACCAGGTCTCCACCATGTGCATTCCCCCTGAATATGCTTATTTGGCTCTCGCCTTTTCCAAAAAGAAGGCGACTCAATTACCACCTCATCGAGGGGGCGATTGTGCGATAGATCTCCTGGTAGATGCTGCACTTCCTAGGAGTCGCATGTATCCCCTCTCACAGGCGGAGACAGAGGCTATGGAATCATATGTCTCCGAATCCCTGCGTCAGGGGTACATTCGGTCCTCCACTTCACCTGCCTCCTCGAGTTTCCTTTTTGTGAAGAAGACGGAGGGAGGTCTACGCCCGTGTATTGACTATCAGGGTCTGAGTCAGATCACCGTGAGGTGTAGCTACCCGCTACCGCTCATAGCCACAGCGATAGAGTCCATGCACGGGGTGCGCTTCTTCACTAAACTAGATCTCAGGAGCGCTTACAACCTGGTGCGTATCCGAGAGGGAGATGAGTGGAAGACCACTCAGTACCACCTCTGGGCACTATGAGTACCTCGACATGCCGTACGGGTTGATGAATGCATCATCAGTCTTCCAAGCCTTTGTAGACGAGATTTTCAGGGCAGGGTGTAGTAGTGTATATTGATGACATTTTGATATACGCCGCTACACGCGCTGAGCATGTGTCCCTGGTGCGCAAAGTGCTTGGTTGCCTGTTGGAGCATGTACGTCAAGGCTGAGAAATGCCTGTTCTTCCAACAGTCCGTCTCCTTTCTAAGGTATCGCATTTCCACTTCAGGGGTGGAGATGGAGAGTGACCGCATTGCAGCCGTGCTTAATTGGCCGACTCCCACCACGGTAAAGGAGGTGCAGCGGTTCTTAGGGTTTGCCAACTACTACCGGAGGTTTATCCGGGGTTTTGGTCAGGTGGGGGCTCCCATTACCTCACTGCTGAAGGGGGGCCCAGTACGCTTGCAGTGGTCAGCTGAGGCGGACAGGGCTTTTAGTCACCTGAGGGCTCTGTTTACCTCAGCTCCCGTGTTGGCCTATCCGGATCCCTCTTTGGCGTTCATAATGGAGGTGGACGCGTCCGGGGCTGGGATAGGAGCGGTGCTCTCTCAGTGCTCGGGTACGCCACCTAAGCTCCGCCCCTGTGCCTTCTTCTCAAAGAAGCGCAGCCCAGCGGAGCGAAACTATGATGTGGGGGACCGGAAGCTGTTGGCTGTCAAAGCCTTGAAGGCGTGGAGACATTGGCTTGAGGGGGCTAAACACCCTTTTCTCATCTGGACTGACCACCGCAATCTGGAGTACATCCGGGCGGTGAGGAGACTGAACCCTCGCCAAGCAAGGTGGGCCATGTTTTTCACTCGTTTTGTGTTTTCACCCCGAGAGTAACGGGCAGGTGGAGAGAGTGATTCCGGATGTGGGTAGGTTTCTGAGGTCTTATTGCCAGGACCGGGTGTGGGCAGTGTTCGTGCCCTGGGCAGAGATGGCCCAGAACTCGCTCCACCACTCCTCCACTAACCTTTCTCCCTTCCAGTGTTTATTGGGGTATCAGCCGGTTCTGGCTCCTTGGCATCAGAGTCAGACCGAGGCTCCTGAAGGTGAACATGGACGGGCTCCCATGTTTCCTCCTCATGCCGTACTGCGCCAGAAAGTGGGCGCAGACCGTCATCACAGTGGGGCCCCAGTGTTCGCACCGGGGGTCTGGCTCTCGACCCGAAACCTGCCCCTCCGCCTGCCATGTCGGGGCTGGGTCCGTGGTTTGTGGGGCCATTTAAAGTCCAGAGGAGAGTGAACAAAGTATGTTACAGGTTACAGCTTCCCGCCGATTACCGCTTTAACCCCTCGTTCCATGTGTCTCTCCTCAGGCCGGTGGTGGCTGGCCCGCTCCAGGAGTCTGAGGTATGGGAGGTTCCTCCGCCCACTCTGGACATTAAGGGGGCCCCAGCGTACTCCGTTTGTTCAATGCTGGATTCGAGACATCAAGTGAGGGGCCTTCAGTACCCCGTGGACTGGGAGGGGTATGGTCCAGAGGAGAGATGCTGGGTTCCGGTGGAGGGGGGGTGCCGTCACGACTTCCGACCAAGTAGGTCCCTCTCCTTGTTCGGGCGGTGTTCGGTGGTCGACGTCACCGACCTTCTAGCCATCACTGATCCATTTTTAATTTTCCATTGGTTTTGTCTTGTCTTCCTTCACACCTGGTTCCAATCCCATCAATTACATGTTGTGTATTTAACCCTCTGGTTCCCCTTATGTCCTTGTCGGAGATGGTTTTATTGTATGTGACTGTGCTAGTATGTGTTGTCGTGCGACAGGTTTTGTACCCACTCTGTTATTTTTATATATTTTGGTTTTTGGAGTTTGGTCAGCACTTATTAAAAGACTCTGTTTATACCAACAATCCAGGTGTGCATAGCTCTTACATGATGACCAGACGGCACAGGTGACATCGCACACATGTTGATTTTGGCCCCCCACACCAGCCGCAATCAGGACACTCAGGTTGAAGTATCAAAGTCTGAACCAACTATATTAATTTGGGGACATGTCAAAAAGCATTAAACATTTAGAGTAATTTAGCTAGCTAGCTTGCTGTTGCTAGCTAATTTGTCCTGGGATATAAATATTAGGTTGTTATTTTACTTGAAATGCACAAGGTCCTCTATGCTGACAATTAATCCACAGATAAAATGGTGAACCGAGTAGAAATCTCTCCTCTTTCAGGCTTCTTCTTTGGACTTTATATGGCGGTTGGCAACCAACGTTAAGGTGCATCACCACAACCAACTGGACTGAAGTGTGGGTCTCAGAGCAATGATTGAATAACATGCATATATATGTACATTTATTTTGCAACGCTCGTGGTGTGGTCAGCATGTTAGAGACTTACCCAGAAAGACTCACAGCTGTAATTGCTGCCAAAGGTGATTTTAACATGTATTGAATCAGGTGTGAATACTTATTTATTTAAATGTGATATTTCTGTTGTTTTTTATTCATACATTTGAGAAAAAATATTAAAATGTGTTTTCACTATGTCATTATGGGTTGTGTGTAGTTGGGTGAGAAAAACATATTTAATACATTTTTAATTCAGGCTGTAACACAGCAACATGTGGAATAAGTCAAGGGGTATGAGTACCTTTTGAAGGTACTATATGTTGACTTATTGCATTTGCTATGTCACAATATAATGTTATCTCTACTGTAGTGCATGACCCATATCCATTCTTCTTCTTGAATGATATGTGTCTTTGTGTCATACAGGTTCAAATATGGGTTCTAGTTCTGAAAGACGTGCCAGTTTGTACGAGCCTGATTTAAAAGTTATCTTGCATTGTTTTCAGTGCATTTTCTTATTTGACCTGAATGGAAGTACAAAATGCTATGATGAGACAATGCTCTGTTATGTTTCCGCCATTCGCCATTAAGTTCAAAATTAGACCCTTAAGATCTAAGAGAACCAATACTGTTGTGTACTTCACCAAACCTACCAGATCTTCCCATTTCGTGGTCTTCCTCCTTTTGTATTCTAACTTTTATTAAACCAACACCCCTCCCCTTTAAAAAAGGAACCAGACGAACAAAGACTGGGTCAGAGGATAGAGTCATTCATTCATTAGCACAGTCAAACAGACCTCTATGTCTGTTTGACTACAGCAAACAACTGCTCTAGGTCTCTCGTGGAAGATGGTAATAGAGGATGTTGAGGAGTGAGGACACATTCCTGGTTGACGTACTGTCCTATTAGTTCCCTAGGTATAACTCAATGATGTATACACACACACTCACACTCGCGCACACACATCTATGGTATGACCCCATGTGGGCTATGCTATAGGTCATGGAAGGTTTGCGAAGGGTAAGTGATTTTCTGTCATGACACTTTTTGACTTGTGAGGTCAGCAACACAAGACATGCAGTATGTACACTGTGTGCGTGGACATGAGGTAGTAAGCGTGACCCTTTGTGATAATGCTGCTCATTCACTCCCTCCCATTTCAGGGAGGCCGATGCAATGGCCTGTTATCTCTGGTGTAGGTTGAAGTTCCACTTGTATTGCTGATCTAGGGTCAGTTTTGCTTTGTACCTACCAGTGGCTAACCTTTAAATATTGGTTGATTAATGCTGATCTAGAATTTGTGGTTAAAGGCTACTACTTCTGGTTTGGGTGTTATCTCTATCCCCTCTCCGGTCACAGCATTGGCACTCCCTCTCTCACAGCTCAGGGAAAGTTATCTATCACAACGCACACTGTCACACACCACCCATGTTCCACAATCGCCCCTTTGCGGAGATACACCTCGTTGTCCACCCTCAGACACAAACACACTAACACACTGATTACATAAGAGTGAGCCCGTTATTAGAATGGATGAAGATATGCTTATGCATTGAATTAATTCATTAATAATGGATGTATAGATGAATGTCATATTGTCATATGACTGTCCATTGTGCACAACAAATATTATAAAAGTCATTTTAAACAACAATATTGAAATGCAACATTTGATAAGCTTGAATAGCCTAGGCTATGTGATAAGATTTTGAATCAGTGTCCAGTTTGATTATCCCAGTCTTGAAACAAAAACAAGAGAACGTTCAAATCAATATGACAAATGAATTGGGCAGTGACATGTTTTTTCTGTCACAGTGATCGATTGGTAGTGAGTTGCTCAATGGACTTATGGTAATACATTTCACTAACCAACCAAATCTCAGATTCAAAACTGGACCCACCCCGCATAATTACATCCACACGAGCGTGAAAGTTGTTTGAGTTGGCGTCAATCAACAACGCAAGAAACTCCACCGTGACCACCTCAACTTAGTTGGTGATCAGAATAAGTTCCACTGCGAATAATTATGATGATATATCGTTTACTAAGAAGACTCGTGATATGTAGTTTATTAACTTACTGAGGTTGGACTGCTTCATTCTTTGACAAAAGTGCTGCAATTGCTCAGTATCGTCACAAAGGAACTCTGCTGGCTGGCTAGCTAGCTAACTCGCACGAGCAAAGAAGATCCATTTAACTATTTCTTAGGCATAGCCCAGTTAGAACACTATTTAGCTAGCTACCCATTAAAAACACGCACTGACTTGAATAGTTATCAACGTGAAGTAGCTAAGATCTCAGGGGGAACAGGTAGCCGCTGTTTTAGCTTGAGTGAGACCTCCCCAGTCAAGTTCTAGAAGTTTGGTATTCTAGCATTTACCAGAAATCCAACGAGAGCTAACTAAAACCTTGAGTTGCAGCCGTCTTGGGAAGATGTCTTGCCGAAGCGGAGTCAGCCAGACCCGGGGAGACACTTCTGGTCCACAGCCTTTGAGAGCAACAGTTCCATTCCAGCTGCACAGCAAAGCACAGACCAGCTTGAAAAATGGCAAGTCCGGTATGGTAAACACAGACAGTACAGATATAGCTAGCTAAGGTTACCTGCATGTTTTGATTTTCATTGAGTATCTTATTCAACATAAACCCAAACAAACAGTGGTAGAAATGAACGTGGGTGAGAAAATAAGGTCTTGCAATTATACTGTTAATTGTTCATTTATGGTAACTGCTTTCAAAAGTTATGCTTTCATCCGATGACAACCAGTGAAATGTACAACAGAACAATTTAATAATTTCCTGCCAAAGGAAATGGTTGAAACAATGTTACACCCATTCAACCATCCCATGCTGAATAAGGTCACTTGAACAAAAACAGACAAAATGGCTGTAATATACAGCAATTACTAATATTACTCTATGTTACATAACTTAGATTGTATGACTTAATTTGAAACTGTCATAACAGTGGTAGAAATACAGCTGTACTCTTGGAACCTTCTGGCAACAGTTACTAGTTAAAACAGGTTGAACACCTTTCTGGGCTTCATGAATTATCAGTTTCCCCATCACCAAATACAACTAAAAGAAGTGTAATGGGATTCTATACTAACTTTTTTCCACTGGTGGCACCAGCACATGATTTGGTCCACACACTTGTTTTAACAAAAAAAATGATACTTGACCTAGTATGAGTCCTATAATGTGCCCTCATTCCGTACAGAACCAGGCTTAACAATGACTATTCATCTTTTAAATTACCATGCCCTTGTTCTTACATTGATTTGGATAGATTTACTGTAACGGCAAAGAAAAGAGACTGCTCAAATAAAGTGCAAAATGTATTTATTGCAGATGTTGACGGTTGTTCTTTTCTGCGAAATCCTCTAGAGAGCAGAATTTCAAAATTTTTGTTTTTCAGTGTCAATCAACAGTGCGTAAAACTACATCTGGTGACCATTTATGAGGTCTGGGAGAAATGTCTTATTTTTTGTTGTGTGTTACCGTTTAATTCAGGTGCACACCAGTCAGACAGTTGTTTGACAAGCAGTGTTTCTGTAGCGTACATTGTAGTTACCTTTTTAATTGCCTTTCCATCTACCCTAGAACGGTTAGGCTATCAATAGCATCGTTAATGGCTACGCAAAGTAGTGGACATATAGGTCCTATGCTCACTGCACATGCAATTGAAAGATACTGGCCCCAAAATATTTAATTACTGGCCCGGTCAAGATCTGCCTGGAAAGTGAATGATGCGTTCATCATTTAAATAGCAGGTGATTTTATTTATATCGAGCTCTTAAATATTGACAAGTCAAATTCAAGGAATTTCAAATACTTTTTCATTTTTATATCTAATTGTTTTAGCCTATAGGGGAAAAATGTATGCAAAATGGTATGCATTACCGCTTTTAAGAATATATATATGGGCTCCCGAGTGGCACAGAGGTCCGAGGCACTGCATCTTGGCGCTAGAGGTGTCACTACAGACTCTGGTTTGATTCCAGGCTGTATCACAACTGGCCGTGATTGGAAGTCCCGTAGGGTGGCGCCCAATTTTCCCAGCGTCGTTAGGGTTTGGCCGGGGTAGGCCGTCATTGTAAATAAGAATTTGTTCTTAACTGACTTGCCAAGTTAAATAAACCTCTTGCTCCTACCTGGCACGCAGGCGTCCCATCTAGACATCTGGAAATGCAAATGCGCTACGCTAAATGCTAATAGTACTAGTTAAAACTCAAACGTTCATTAAAATACACATGCAGGGTATTGAATTAAAGCTTCACTCGTTGTGAATCCAGGCAACAAGTCAGACTTTTAAAATGTTTTTCGGCGAAAGCATGAGAAGCTATTATCTGATAGCATGTAACACCCCAAAAGACCCGCAGGGGACGTAAACAAAATAATTAGCATAGTCGTCACTACACAAACCGCACAAATAAAATATAAAACATTCATTACCTTTGACCATCTTCCTTGTTGGCACTCCTAGATGTCCCACAATCACTATTGGGTCTTTTTTCCGATTAAATCGGTCCATATATAGCCTAGATATGGAACTATGAAGACTGTGTGATAAACGGAAAAAAGTAGCATCTTGTAACGTAATTTTTTTAAATTAAAAAAGTCGACGATAAACTTTCACAAAACACTTCGAAATACTTTTGTAATGCAACTTTAGGTATTAGTAAACGTTAACAAGCGATCAAATTGATCACGAGGCGAATTATATTCTTTAGCTGTCCGTCTGGAAATAATGTCCGGGTAAATCTCATGGTCAGAGACCGGAAGAAATGCACTGCCTTGCGTCTGTTTGACCAAGAAACAAATAGTAGGCAAATGACAAGACTCTAGACAACGTGTGGAAGCTGTAGGTATTGCAAGCTCAGCCCCATTAAATGTGGTTCACCTTTATCAATAGGTTCAAGTCGCGCATGGATATATTTTTCCATTTTCAGTGATCAGATTTTCCTGCACTTTTTGATGAAACATACGTTCTGTTATAGTCACAGCCGTGATTTAACCAGTTTTATAAACGTCTGAGTGTTTTCTATTCACACATACTAATCATATGCATATACTATATTCCTGGCATGAGCAGCAGGGCGCTGAAATGTTGCGCGATTTTTAACAGAATGTTCGAAAAGGTAGGGGGTAGGAGTAACAGGTTAAATAAATATGAAATATATATATTCTTTATAGGCCTACCCAATGCATTGACATTCACATTATTTTTACATTCTAACATTTCAGAATAATGTGGGCATTGCCTGATTTAAATGGGGTTGAGGTCAGAGCTCTGTGCATGCCAGTCAAGTTCTTCCACGGCGAGCTCGACAAACCATTTCTCTATGGACCTCACTTTGTGCAATGGGGCATTGTCATGCTGAAACAGGGAAGGGCCTTCCCCAAACTGTTGCCACAAAGTTGGAAGCACTGAATCATCTCGAATGTCGTTGTATGCTGTAGCGTTAGGATTTCCCTTCACTGGAACAAAGGGGCCTAGCCTGAAAACAGCCCCAGACCATTGTTCATCCTCCACCAAACTTTACACTTCACACTATGCATTGGGGCAGGTAGCATTTTTCCTGCATCCGCCAAACCCAGATTCGTCCATCGGCCTGCCAGATGGTGAAGTGAGTTCACTCCAGAGAACGTGTTTACACTGCTCTAGAGTCCAATGGCAGCGAGCTTTACACCACTCTAGCTGACGTTTGGCATTGCGCATGGTGATCTTGGGCTTGTGTGCGGCTGCTCGGCAATGGAAACCCATTTCATGAAGCTCCCGCCGAACTGTTCTTGCAATTGGCATTGAGGAGTGTTTCTGTTCAGTTATAATGCCCTTTTGTGGGGAAAAACACATTCTGAATTGGCTGGGCCCGGCTCCCCAGTGGTTTGGCACTGGCTGCTAAGTGGGTGGGCCTGTGCCCCCCAAGGCCCAACAATGGCTACACACCTGCCTAGTCGTGAAATCCATAGATTTGGGCTCAATTTATTTATTTCAATGGACTGATTTCCTTGTATGAACTGTAACTCAATAAAATCTCTGAAATTGTTGCATGTTGCATTTCCATGCATGTTAAAATTCTCCTCCTTTCATTGTTATCAGAGAAGAAGACCAAAGCGAGACAGGTGACCCCTGGGATGCGGCGGACACTCTCTCTGGATGCCATTGTGGGCCCCTACCTGCAGGGCCACTGGCCCAAAGAGCCCGAGGGCCAGGCAGGCCTCTGCAGGAAGAACCAATCAACCCAGGTGACTACCTCCCATTGAATTCTCTGACAATATCCTTTTGTTATATTTCCTCCATTTTGTATCTGAATGGGGAAAGTCACAAAAGTTTTTGATTTAAGTTCAGGGATGGTAGTTATAGATGTTCTGCTAGTTAGGCTTTGTTAGGAACATTAAGTTATATGTATGTAGAATGAAAACAGACAAAATGATCTACAATAGGCTATGCCTACATCATTCGACTCATGTTTTGAGGTTAATAATAGCCAGCACAAGCGACTGTAAATTACCTGTAAAAGTATTTGTCTAGGCTTTGGAGAGGTTGCGTTTAGGTCTGGGCTTGTATAGCAGAGGATTGAGAGTGAGCGAAAAGGCAAGTACTGAGAGACAAAAAAATGAGTGTTAGGTGGTGGTTCTGCTCTCTGAAGGAGTGAGAACCACAGTCGTGTGAACATGTCTGGAGTCAGCTGACAGGGCCTTTTTTTGTTGCGCAGCAGGCTGCACCCATCCTATCTGTGTGCTTGCGCTCTGCAGGGACTCGCCACTAGCCCACATCCTCTCCCTCTTTCTCCATTTCTCTGAGGCTTGAGAGGCAGCAAGCAGACTAAGTGTGTGTGTAGGGGTACGGTGTGAGTCTCTTACCTCAAGCCCTTATGCTCTGCTCTCTCTCTGTGCAAAGATTTGTGTTTTCAACACCGTATGCATGATGTAATGTCACTTATGCTTTATGCTTATCTAGTAATAGGTGATGTGTCTTACATGCCCAATGTGTCTTACATGTCCCCTCTGTCCTAGTAAAAAGGTCAATGTTGCACGTTATTAGACATTATTCAATGCCCTAAACATAAAAATAAAAAAACATTGAAGACACCAATGCACTTGTGTTTTTTAACTTGCATTAGGCATGGATCAAATGTTTTTGATTCCATGTGGTGAACCCCTCATGACATGGAATAACGTGTGACTTGGGAAGATGATAATGATGACACTGCTCTTCCTCCTCCAGACGCCTGACTCGTGGTCAGACGAGGCTTCGAACAGGAAAGGCAGCGAAGGGCACAAACGCTCAGCATCGTGGGGCAGTGCTGAGCACCTACAGGAGGCATGTAATACACTGACACCCACTCACATCGCATGAAATCACAAGTGTTTGTGTGAGAACAGGAGTTGAATTCTCTTAGGTCTCAAAAAGACAGACGGGTTGCAAAACTCCCGGTAATTCACCAAAGTTAGCACATTGTTTGGACATTTTGGTCATTAAGGAAATCATGGAAACTTTGGTTATTTATAGTTGAATAATAAAACAAAATATATTAATTAGGGATGTAACGATTGACCGATGCGCATTAGTCCCCGATTTTTAAATGTTTTAAGATACAAGTGTGTGGGTCCGTGGACCCCAAACCGTTCCAAATGTAGCATGCATTGGTCAGAAAATGGATTCAAATGTTTTTCTTTGGCTCCTATTACATTATTTCTACCTTCTGGAAATACCTCATCTTTTGTGATCTACAAGTCATTTTGCATGCCCCACAACCCCAGGCAATAAATGGCTTATGTGATATTAGGCTTTATTAGTTTTGACAACGTATGTAATTTGCTAGGTTATTGTTAATCGATGTGCTGTTGAAATTGTGTTTTGCCGGTATTAAAGTAGCTACCGGAGAGACAACTGTCATCTGGTTATACCTGCTTTACAGGGCTTACAATACATTGTATTTGAATGTTCAGGTACACCATCAGCAATTGTTTGAAGCAAAACTACCAAAACTATCAGTGTATATGGTCATTTTTAGATATACAGGTTAAAGTTACAACATTATATATACAGCAATCCCTTTTGAGAGGTGCTCTGCATGGCCAAAGCGAGAGGAGCAGACATTATCACTCTGTAGAAACTTCCAAGTGTTCAGAACCAGTTGATTTGCGATAAGGGGATGAAATCCAAAGTTGTGCGATATATTCATTGCCTACAGTGCATTAGGAAAGTATTCTGATCCTTTCCCTTTTCGAAACATTTTTACGTTACAGCCTTATTGTAAAATGGTTTAAAACATTTCCCTCATCAATCTACACTCAATACCCCATAATTACAAAGCAAAAATAGGTTTTTAGAAATGTTTGCAAATTTATAAAATAAAAACTGATACCTTATTTACATAAGAATTCAGAGGAATTGTCCGTAGAGCTCCGTGACATGATTGTGTCGAGGCACAGATCTGGGGAAGGGTAACATCACATTTCTGCAGCATTGAAGGTCCCCAAGAACACTGTGACCTCAATCATTCTTCAATGGAAGAAGTTTGGAACCACCAAGACTTCCTAGAGCTGGCAACCTGGCCAAACTGAGCAATCGGGGGAGGAGTGCCTTTGTAAGCGAGGTGACCAGGAACCCGATGGTCACTCTGACAGAGCTCCACAGTTTCTCTGTGGCGATGGGTGAACCTTCCAGAAGGACAACCATCTCTGCAGCACTCCAATCAGGCCTTTATAGTAGTGGCTAGACGGAAGCCCCTCAGTAAAAGGCACATGACAGGCCTCTTTGAGTTTGCCAAAAAGCACCTAAAGGACTCAGACCATGAGAAACAAGATTCTCTAGTCTGATGAAACCAAGATTGAACTATTTGGCCTGAAAGCGTCACGTCTGGAGGAAACCTGGCACCATCCCTACGTTGGAGCGTGGTGGTGGTGGCAGCATGTTGTGGGGATTTATTTCAGGGACTGAGAGACCAGCCAGGATCAAGGGAAAGATTAATGGAGCAAAGTACAGAGAGATCCTTGATGAAACCTGCTCAGGACCTCAGACCGGGGCAAAGGTTCACCTTCCAACAGGACAACAACCCTAAGCACACAGCCAAGACAATGCAGGAGTGGCTTCGGGACAAGTCTCTGAATGTCCTTCAGTGGTCCAGCCAGAGCCTGAACTTGAACCAAATCGAACATCTCTGGATACCTGAAAACAGCTGTGCTGCGATGTTCCAAATCCAAACTGACAGAGCCTGAGGCCCTGCAGAGAAGAATGGGAGAAACTCCCCAAATACAGGTGTTTCAAGCTTGTAGCATCATACCCAAGAAGACTTGAGGCTGTAATTGCTGACGAAGGAGCTTCAACAATTGTGGGTGGCAGGTAGCCTCGTGGTTAGAGCGTTAGGCCATTAACCGAAAGGCTGGCGGATCGAATCCCCGAGCTGACGAGGTAAAAAAATCTGTCGTTCAGCTCCTGAACAAGGCAGTTGACCCACTGTTTCTAGGCTGTCATTGTAAATAATAATTTGTTCTTAACTGGCTTGCCTAGTAAAATAAAGGTAAAACAACCAATGTACTGAGTGAAGGGTGTGAATACTTATGTAACTAATATTTCATTATTTTATTATGAATATTTTGAATTTGCAAAAATGTTTAAATCAGTTTTTGCTTTGTCGTTGTGGGGCATTATGTGTAGCTTGAGAGAACCTCAAATGGATTTAAGGCTGCAAGGTAACAAAATAAGGAAAAGTCAAGGGGTCTGAATAATTTCCAAATACACTGTCATACCTGATAAAAAATAAAAACATATAATAAATTAGATACAAATTAGATACAATCTAGTGTGACTGTGATTTCAATGGGGGGGGGGACAAAACACACAAGTCCCCAAGTCCAGAACAGATTTCGGGAAACTACATGGAACTCTATTCCACATCAAGTTACTCGTGCAAGCAGTAAAATCAGATTATTTTCTTAAAGATAAAACTACACCTTGTGCGACAATGTGGACTGTGAAGAGTCATACACACGCTAGCGAACATGCACTCTACACACTTCAGTAAAGGCTCCTCAGGAGAAAGGAGTGGACCATACTTAAAACATTTAAAAGTTATCTTTTTTAGATAACTATACTAAATATATTTGCATGTCACCAATTAATTGATTAAAAGTATTTGCAATGAAGATCTACAGTAGCCTCAACAGCACTAGGTTAGCACTAGAGGACAGATAGCTTCCGTCCTCCTCTGGGTACATTGACTTCAATACAAATTCTAGGAGGCGCATGTTTCTCACCCCCTTACATAGACTTACACAGTAATTATGACAACTTCCAGAGGATTTCCTTCAACCTATCAGAGCTCTTGCAACATGAAATTACTTTGTCCACCTAATCAAAGGATGAGAGAATGAATCTAGTACTGAAAGCATAAGTTACAGCTAGCTAGCAGTGCATAAAATGTGGTGAGCATTTGACTCAGAGAGAGAATAACTGAACAGTTTTGAACACTTATTTCTTCCAAAATGAGGGAGAAGCGAGAGATTTCGTCGCTTTTTTTCAGTTTTACTTATGTATAGCAAATGTAGCTAGCCAGTTTAGCCTGCTCAGAGGGATGCTATGTTAGCTAGCTGGCTATGACTATCCAACACAACAGTGGAACTCTTCCAAGTCAAGGTAAGCTTTTTGTTTTACAAATGTATTGCCACTGTGGCCTGCCTGTGTAAATGCTAATCTGCTTACTGACTACACGGTAACTAGCGTTACTGCATAATTGTATCAGGTTTACTAACTCTTTAGTTCTATTAGCTATGTTGACTATGATTTTACTTTAGCTAATATGGTGACGATGTTGGCTGTCTAGTGGTTATGATATGGTTTGGCTTGGAAAGGTTTTTTCGCCTGGTCGCATTAAGTCCTCAAGCAAAGAGAAAAGGTGAGCAGAGGAGAGCGCATAAATGCGAGAAGTAATACAACTTGGCTGCTATGAAAGTGAACTGTTTACGTGTGATCAGGGTGGTATTCATTCCACCGATTCTGTTGAAAAACTATTTTTAAACGGAAGGAAATGAAACGGGGATTAACATACCTGAATTTGTCCATTAGGAACACTTGTTTCTATTGGACAACTTAAACGGCACCAACCGCCATGGACACGTACATTGTAATATTGTTGTATGGTGGTATTATACATTTTTTGTATTGTAGATATGTAGTTGTCTAATAATATATGATCTACTGTAATTTATTGTATTTATTTTTCGTGTGAAGTAAGTTCCTTGACGTGTTTGGCCCGAGGAAGAGTAGCTGCTGTAAAAAAAAAAAAAAAAAAAACTGCTACATTGCCCCCCATAATCTGATAGTGGTGGTGTGGTGGCAGATGCCTTGTCTCCCTTATGGCTCAGCTCAGGTGCCTACATAGTACATATAGCATAGACATACATTTACACACACACAGTACATACTGTATAGACACACACACACACGCCAGCTCAGATTTAGACCGGCAGTCCACTAATTGATGCTTTGACTTATCAGATCAACTCTGAAAAAGATGTGAAAAGGTCTCATCTGATTGGTCAAAAGACCAATTAGTGGGAAAAAATGTCAGAATTGGGCTGCCTGTGTGAACGCAGCCAGAGGCCCAGCTCTGGAGCCTCATCAGCAGCAGATTTGATTTAGAATGGAAAATTACGCAACAAATGTTAGTTCAACTAAAATGTGTACTTTCAGAGCCATGTATCTAATCGTCCTTAATATTCACGTCTGTGTTGATGAGTTTCTAGATAGACCTTGTGGTTCAGGAGTGAATAGCCTAATTAATGGGGGGAAAAGAACATAATTTACAATTAACTCTGCAACTCATCCAACTATTGACTTTTTCACAACCGTGACCATTTCTGCCCCAAAACACATACAACCAAGATATACACTCCTCAAAAAAATAAAGGGAACACTTAAACAACACAATGTAACGCCAAGTCAATCACACTTCTGTGAAATCAAACTGTCCACTTAGGAAGCAACACTGATTGACAATAAATTTCACATGCTGTTGTGCAAATGGAATAGACAACAGGTGGAAATGATAGGCAATTAGCAAGACACCCCCAATAAAGGAGTGGTTCTGCAGGTGGGGACCACAGAACACTTATCAGCCAGGAAGCATAGGAACTGATGTTTTGGTCACTTTTGAATGCTGGCGGTGCTTTCACTCTAGTGGTAGACTGAGTCTACAACCCACACAAGTGGCTCAGGTAGTGCAGCTCATCCAGGATGGAACATCAATGCGAGCTGTGGCAAGAAGGTTTGCTGTGTCTGTCAGCGTAGTGTCTAGAGCATTGAGGCGCTACCAGGAGACAGGCCAGTACATCAGGAGACGTGGAGGAGGCTGTAGGAGGGCAACAACCCAGCAGTAGGACCGCTTCCTCCGCCTTTGTGCAAGGAGGAACAGGAGGAGCACTGACAGAGCCCTGCAAAATGACCTCCAACAGGCCACAAATGTGCATGTTTCTGACCGTTTGAGCAGACACAGACTCCATGAGGGTGGTATGAGGGGCCCGACGTCCACAGGTGGGTTTGTGCTTACAGCCCAACACCGTGCAGGACATTTGGCATTTGCCAGAGAACACCAAGATTGGCAAATTCGCCACTGGCGCCCTGTGCTCTTCATAGATGAAAGCAGGTTCACACTGAGCACGTGACAGAGTCTGGAGATGCCGTGGAGAACGTTCTGCTGCCTGCAACATCCTCCAGCATGACCGGTTTGGCGGTGGGTCAGTCATGATGTGGGGTGGCATTTCTTTGGAGGTCTCCATGTGCGCCCCATAGGTAGCCTTACTGCCATTAGGTACCGAGATGAGATCCTCAGACCCCTTGTGAGACCATATGCTGGTGGGGTTGGCCCTGGGTTCCTCCTAATGCAAGACCATGCTAGACCTCATGTGGCTAGAGTGTGTCAGCAGTTCCTGCAAGAGGAAGGCATTGATGCTATGGACTGGCTCGCCCGTTCCCCAGACCTGAATCCAATTGAGCACATCTGGGACATCATGTCTCGCTCCATCCACCAACGCCACGTTGCACCACAGACTGTCCAGGAGTTGGCGGATGCTTTAGTCCAGATCTGGAAGGAGATCCCTGGAGGGAGACCATCCGCCACCTCATCAGGAGCATGCCCAGGCGTTGTAGGGAGGTCATACAGGCACGTGGAGGCCACACACACTACTGAGCCTCATTTTGACTTGTTTAAAGGACATTACACCAAAGTTGGATCAGCCTGTAGTGTGGTTTTCCACTCCAAATCCAGACCTCCATGGGTTGATAAATTTGATTTCCATTGATTATTTTTGTGTGATTTTGTTGTCAGAACATTCAACTATATAAAGAAAAATGAATTTAATAAGAATATTTCATTCATTCAGATCTAGGATGTGTTATTTTAGTGTTCCCTTTATTTTTTGAGCAGTGTATATTAACATAGTTACATTAAAAAAACTAAAATATAAAGGATATTCCATTCTGAAACACTCATATTTAACAGCAACTGTATTCAAATCCACTCATTTGAAGGGGTGTCCACATAATTTTGTATATATAGTGCATGTGAAAATGCCACGTTTCCATGTGTTGTAGTAAAAAATAGGAAGGTGAGTTTCCAATGACGTCATGCCTACTCATAATTTAAAATCACATGATGCACATCAATGATGTCATTAAACACTTATCTTCCTAAATGTTTTACTACAAAACATAGAAACGTGCCATTTTCAGATGATGATTTAATGTTCTCGTTCTGAGTGGAAACATTTGCAAGAAACATGTTTTGGTTTATTTCATAACCATAATTTGAGTTTTGTAAAAATAAAAATATTAACAAATTGTACTGCTCTTTTTGGGGCGTAAGCCTAGCGGTTAAGAGTGTTGGGCCAGTAACTGAAAGGTCAATGGTTCGAATACCGAGCCAACTAATTGCTCCTGTAAGTCACTCCAAATAAGTGTCTGCTAAATGACTAAAATGAACGTGAGCAATGAGTGTGGTTTTTCTGATAATGTTTAGGGAGCACGCATAATAATATAATAATAATATTATATGCCATTTAGCAGACGCTTTTATCCAAAGTGACTTACAGTCATGTGTGCATACATTCTACGTATGGGTGGTCCCGGGGATCGAACCCACTACCCTGGCGTTACAAGCGCCATGCTCTACCAACTGAGCCATTTGCGACCAAGCATAAAGTACCTGGCCTGCTCTGCGCAAATGTAGGAAAGTGCTCAATTGAGAATGCCTGATTTGTCTAAACTCACAATGTCCACCACTAATAAACTAAGTCAACAAAGTTTGTTTTTCAACATCCATTACGAATAGGTCCCTCACAGTATCTGAAAAGTCTCTCAAATACTCTCCCGGCTTCTATAATCACCAAGCCTCAGTGTGAGAGCAAAATATCATGATCTGATGATCCCATATGTCCAGTGGAAAGGTCATAAAATACCTGAAATGTTTCCCTTGTGCAAAAATAGCTGTCTGTCCCAAGCTCATTGGCAAGGGAAACTGAGCCCCCGGAATAGGCTAGTTAATACAATGTTGCAAGTTCCATAGCAATGGCATTCGGGCTGGATCCATTTGATACAATGTTGCCACTTCCCTAGAGGGCTGGATAAGTTTGATACATTGCACTTCACTAGTGATGGCTCAAGTCAAGACAGATGGATAGAAAGGGAGGCAGACAGGCGGAGTAGAGATGAATTCGAATGAAAGTGTTTTTTTTATTTGTCAGTGTTAGGCTTATGTATTTTAATTAGTTGACAATGGAATTCATAGCCTATAGGTCAATGCAGCAGTAGGCTTATCTCTGAGTTCCATATGCCCATTTCTAAACTATAGCCTACCATACTATGGAAGTTAAAGACAACTTCTCCGCCCATGTAGCATAGTATACAGGCTATTTAATTGAGACCACACACAGTTGAAGTCGGAAGTTTACATACACCTTAGCCAAATACATTTAAACTTAGTTTTTCACAATTCCTGACATTTAATCCTAGTAAAAATTCCCTGTCTTAGGTCAGTTAGGATCACCACTTTATTTTAAGAATGAAATGTCAGAATAATAGTAGAGAATTATTTCTGCTTTTATTTCATTGAATTCCCAGTGGGTCAGAAGTTTTATATACACTCAATTAGTATTTGGTTTTGGGTCATTTGGGTCAAATGTTTTGTGTAGCCTTCCACAAGCTTCCCACAATGAGTTGGGTGACTTTTTGCCCATTCCTCCAGAGCTGGTGTAACTGAGTCAGGTTTGTAAGGCCTCCTTGCTCGCACACACTTTTTCATTTCTGCCCACATTTTCTATAGGATTGAAATCAGGGCTTTGTGATAACCACTCCAATACCTTGACTTTGTCCTTAAGCCATTTTGCCGCAACTTTAGAAGTGTGCTTGGGGTCATTGTCCATTTAGAAGACCCATTTGCGACCAAGCTTTAACTTCCTGACTGATGTCTTGAGATGCTGCTTCAATATATCCACATAATTTTCCTACCTCATGATGCTATCTATTTGGGAAGTGCACCAGTCCCTCCTGCAGCAAAGCACCCCCTCAACATGATGCTGGCAACCCGTGCTTCACGGTTGGGATGGTGTTCTTCGGCTTGCAAGCCTCCCTTTTTCCTCCAAAAATAACGATGGTCAATATGGCCAAACAGATCTATTTTTGTTTCATCAGACTAGGGACATTTTTCTAAAAAGTATAGTCTTTGTCCCCATGTGCAGTTACAAACTGTAGTCTGAATTGTTTTATTGTTTTAGGTTTTGGAGCAGTGGCTTCCTTGCTGAGCAGCCTTTTGGGTTTTGTCGATATAGGACTCATTTTACTGTGGATATAGATACTTTTGTACCTGTTTCCTCCAGCATCTTCACAAGGTCCTTTGCTGTTCTGGGATTGATTTGCACTTTTCACACCGAAGTACGTTCATCTCTAGGAGACATAACACGTCTCCTTCCTGAGCGGTATGACTGCTGCGTGGTCCCATGGTGTTTATACTTGTGTACTATTGTTTGTACAGATGAACGTAGTACCTTCAGGCATTTGGAAATTGCTCCCAAGGATGAACCAGACTTGTGGAGCTCTACAATTCTTTTTCTGGTGTCTTGGCTGATTTTTTTTTCTTTTTTTCCCATGATGTCAAGCATCGAGGCACTGAGTTTGAAGGTAGGCCTTGAAATACATCCACAGGTACACCTCCAATTGACTCAAATGATGTCAATTAGCCTTTCAGAAACTTATAAAGCCAAGCTGTTTAAAGGTACAGTCAACTTAGTGTATGTAAACTTCTGACCCATTGGAATTGTGACACAGTGAAATAATCTGTCTGTAAACAATTGTTGGAAAAATTACTTCTGTCATGCATGAAGTAGATGACCTAACCGACTTGCCGAAACTATAGTTTGCTAAAAAGAAATTTGTAGACTGGTTGAAAAACTAGTTTTAATTACACCATCCTCAGTGTATGTAAACTTCTGACTTTTCTGACTTCAACTGTATAGTCGCTCCTGATCTCGCCCGCCCAACAAAGACAAGGGTAGGCTACTGAATGTAAATCAGCAAGAATTAGGTTTTGAGTTTGAATGTTGCTACAGTTGCTTTTAATACAATATATAATAAATAACCTACAAAACGAAGAACTAATCAAAATAATCTTGCATTACTTTGATGGGAGCAGGACAATTTGCAGGCAGACTTAAATGTGTTATCAATATTTATTTCCAGTCAATGTCGGAGCCTAAACTATAGCCTAACATATTTAAGAAGTTCATTTTCATGGAAAGACAACTGCGTGTGCTAGTCCGCCCATGCGTATAGCCTACAGGCAATTTTAATTAAGACCAAGCCTAGGCGCATTTTTATCTCACACACCCAACATGAGAGCAGAGGTAGGCTACTGAACTTGAAACAGAATAGGTGATGAGAGTTTGTGAATAGTACGACAGAGGATTTTAAAACAATAGATAACGCTTACAAAACAGACAACTCTTCTAAAATAATCCATGGGAATGCAGCTCTTACAGCCTTAGAGACTGTTTGTGTTTTGAGGTTGACTGACACTACTCTGCCTGTCACAGTTTGCCAAGCTGAAACACCTGCTGCAAAGGTCCGAAAAGGTCCGCCACCACCACTACCTTCAAGGCAGCTACTCCCCAGGCACCACACAGGTATGACTCCCACACTCCACCATTGGTGATCTTTGTCCTGCATCTGCTCACTTCATTCATAGTTGGTCCAAATGTATGTATTTGTTTATGTATTATGAACTTAGTATTCTAGACGAGTCTAAGACTTCTCTTATTGGAGTCAAACACCGAGTATACAAAACATCGCGCCTACAGAAACAAACATCTTTCTGGTAAGAAGAGGGGCGGGGGCGTATGCCTTATGGTTAACGAGACATGGTGTGATGAAAGAAACATACAGGAACTCAAATCCTTCTGTTCACCTGATTTTAGAATTCCTCACAATCAAATGTAGACCGCATTATCTACCGAGAGAATTCTCCTCGATTATAATCACAGCCGTATATATCCCCCCCAAGCAGACCCATCGATGGCTCTGAACGAACTTTATTTAACTCTTTGCAAACTGGAAACTATTTATCCGGAGGCTGCATTCATTGTAGCTGGGGATTTTAACAAGGCTAATCTGAAAACAAGACTCCCTAAATTTTATCAGCATATCGATTGCGCAACCAGGGGTGGAAAAACCTTGGATCATTGTTTGTTACTCTAACTTCCGAGACGCATATAAGGCCCTCCCCCGCCCCCCTTTCGGAAAAGCTGACCACGACTCCATTTTGTTGATCCCTGCCTACAGACAGAAACTAAAACAAGAGGCTCCCACGCTGAGGTCTGTCCAACGCTGGTCCGACCAAGCTGACTCCACACTCCAAGACTGCTTCCATCACGTTGTCTGGGATATGTTTCGTATTGCGTCAGATAACAATATTGACGAATACGCTGATTCGGTGTGCGAGTTCATTAGAACGTGCGTTGGAAGATGTCGTTCCCATGGCAACGATAAAAACATTCCCTAACCAGAAACCGTGGATTGATGGCAGCATTCGCGTGAAACTGAAAGCGCGAACCACTGCTTTTAATCAGGGCAAGGTGACTGGTAACATGACCGAATACAAACAGTGCAGCTATTCCCTCCGCAAGGCTATCAAACAAGCTAAGTGTCAGTACAGAGACAAAGTAGAATCTCAATTCAACGGCTCAGACATAAGGGGCATGTGACAGGGTCTACAGTCAATCACGGACTACAAGAAGAAATCCAGCCCAGTCACGGACCAGGATGTCTTGCTCCCAGGCAGACGAAATAACTTTTTTGCCCGCTTTGAGGACAATACAGTGCCACTGACACGGCCTGCAACTGAAACATGCGGTCTCTCCTTCACTGCAGCCGAGGAGAGTAAGACATTTAAACGTGTTAACCCTCGCAAGGCTGCAGGCCCAGACGTCATCCCCAGCCGCGCCCTCAGAGCATGCGCAGACCAGCTGGCCGGTGTGTTTACGGACATATTCAATCAATCCCTATACCAGTCTGCTGTCCCCACATGCTTCAAGAGGGCCACCATTGTTCCTGTTCCCAAGAAAGCTAAGGTAACTGAGCTAAACGACTACCGCCCCGTAGCACTCACTTCCGTCATCATGAAGTGCTTTGAGAGACTTGTCAAGGACCATATCACCTCCACCCTACCTGACACCCTAGACCCACTCCAATTTGCTTACCGCCCAAATAGGTCCACAGACGATGCAATCTCAACCACACTGCACACTGCCCTAACCCATCTGGACAAGAGGAATACCTATGTGAGAATGCTGTTCATCGACTACAGCTCGGCATTCAACACCATAGTACCCTCCAAGCTCGTCATCAAGCTTGAGACCCTGGGTCTCGACCCCGCCCTGTGCAACTGGGTACTGGACTTCCTGACGGGCCGCCCCCAGGTGGTGAGGGTAGGCAACATCTCCTCCCCGCTGATCCTCAACACTGGGGCCCCACAAGGGTGCGTTCTGAGCCCTCTCCTGTACTCCCTGTTCACCCACGACTGCGTGGCCACGCACGCCTCCAACTCAATCATCAAGTTTGCGGGCGACACAACAGTGGTAGGCTTGATTACCAACAACGACGAGACGGCCTACAGGGAGGAGGTGAGGGCCCTCGGAGTGTGGTGTCAGGAAAATAACCTCACACTCAACGTCAACAAAACTAAGGAGATGATTGTGGACTTCAGGAAACAGCAGAGGGAACACCCCCCTATCCACATCGATGGACCAGTAGTGGAGAGGGTAGCAAGTTTTAAGTTCCTCGGCATACACATCACAGACAAACTGAATTGGTCCACTCACACAGACAGCATCGTGAAGAAGGCGCAGCAGCGCCTCTTCAACCTCAGGAGGCTGAAGAAATTTGGCTTGTCACCAAAAGCACTCCCAAACTTCTACAGATGCACAATCGAGAGCATCCTGGCGGGCTGTATCACCGCCTGGTACGGCAACTGCTCCGCCCTCAACCGTAAGGCTCTCCAGAGGGTAGTGAAGTCTGCACAACCCATCACCGGGGGCAAACTACCTGCCCTCCAGGACACCTACACCACCCGATGTTACAGGAAGGCCATAAAGATCATCAAGGACATCAACCACCCAAGCTACTGCCTGTTCACCCCGCTATCATCCAGAAGGCGAGGTCAGTACAGGTGCATCAAAGCTGGGACAGAGAGACTGAAAAACAGCTTCTATCTCAAGGCCATCAGACTGTTAAACAGCCACCACTAACATTGAGTGGCTGCTGCCAACACACTGACATTGACACTGACCCAACTCCAGCCACTTTAATAATGGGAATTGATGGGAAATTATGTAAATATATCACTAGCCACTTTAAACAATGCTACCTTATATGTTACTTACCCTACATTATTCATCTCATATGCATACGTATATACTGTACTCTATATCATCGACTGCATCCTTATGTAATACATGAATCACTAGCCACTTTAACTATGCCACTTTGTTTACATACTCATCTCATATGTATATACTGTACTCGATACCATCTACTGTATCTTGCCTATGCTGCTCCGTACCATCACTCATTCATATATCCTTATGTACATATTCTTTATCCCCTTACACTGTGTATAAGACAGTAGTTTTGGAATTGTTAGTTAGATTACTTGTTGGTTATTACTGCATTGTCGGAACTAGAAGCACAAGCATTTCGCTACACTCGTATTAACATCTGCTAACAATGTGTATGTGACAAATAAAATTTGATTTGATATTTATTTATTTGATTTAATAACACCTGCTCTTTCCATGACAAACAGCTTCTAGGCCTTCAGACTGTTAAATAGTCATCAATAACCGGCCTCCTCCCAGTACCCTGCTCTGAACTTTAGTCACTGTCACTAGCTGGCTTTACCACCCTGTTACTCTACCATGCACCTTAGAGGCTGCTGCTCCTATGCACATAGTCATGGATGCAAATATATAAAAAATTAAAAACAGCTTAAATGCATAAGAATTCAGACCCTTTGCAATGAGACTCGGAATTGAGCTCTAGTTCATTGTTTCAATTGATCATCCTTGATGTTTCTACAACTTGATTTGAGTCCACCTGTGGTAAATTCAATGATTGGACATGATTTTGGAACGGCACACACCTGTCTATATAAGGTTCCACAGTGCATGTCATAGCAAAAACCAAGCCATGAGGTCAAGGAATTGTCCGTAGAGCTTCGAGACAGGATTGTGTCGATGCAAAGTTCTGGGGAACGGTACCAAATCATTTCTGCAGCATTGAACGTTCCCAAGAACACAGTGGCCTCCATTCTTAAATGGAAGAAGTTTGGAACCACCTAGACCCCTCCAAGACCTGGCCAAACTGAGCAGTTGGGGGAGAAGGGCCTTGGTCAAGGTGACCAAGACCCCAATGGTCACTCTGACAGAGCGCCAGAGTTCCTCTGTGGAGATGGGAGAACCTTCCAGAAGGACAACCATCTCTGCAGCATTCCACCAATTAGGCCTTTATGGTAGAGTGGCCAGACGGAAGCCACTCCTCAGTAAAAGGCACATGACAGCCTGCTTGGAGTTTGCCAAAAGGCACCTAAAGGACTCTGACTATGAGAAACAAGATTCTCTGGTCTGACGAAACCAATATTGAACTTTTTGGCCTGAATGTCAAGCATCACGCCTGGAGGAAACCTGGCACCATCCCTACATCAGGAACAAGGGCAAGTTGAATGGAGCCAAGTACAGAGATCCTTGATGAAAACCTGCTCAGGACCTGGGGAGAAGGTTCATCCAACAGGACAACTACCCTAAGCACACAGCCAAGACGATGCAGGGGAAGCTTTTGGACAAGTTTCTGAATGTCCTTCAGTGGTCCAGCCAGAGCCCGGGCTTGAACCTGATTGAACCTCTCTGGAGAGACCTAAAAATAACTGTGTAGCGACGCTCCCCATCCAACCTGACCGCTTGAGAGGTTCTGTAGAGATGAATGTGGGGAAACTCCCCAAATACATGTGTGCCATGCTTGTAGCGTCATACCCAAGAAGACTCAAGGCTGTGATCGCTACCAAAGGTGCTTCAACAAAGTACTGCGTAAAGGGTCTGAATACTTATGTAAGTGGGATATTTCAGTTTTTTTATTTTTAAAATGTCATCTGTTTTGCTTTGTGATTATGGGGTATTGTGTGTAGATTTGATATGGGGGGGACGATTTAATACATTTTAGAATAAGGCTGTAACTTAACAAAATGTGGAAAAAGTCAAGCGGTCAATACTTTCCGAATGCAGTGTAAATTAAATGAGTCATTCCATGGATCATTTATCTTAAAACAGTTCCTAATGTCAGCTTCTATATGTCAGCTTAGACTCAGTCTTCAGAACTAAAGAAGGATTTTTTTAAGCCGTGAGACAATTGAGCCATGGATGGGGTGAAGGGGCAAGACAAAAGCTTTTAGTGCCCTTGAAAGGGTCAAGAACTGCAAAGCTGCCGGGTTTTTCACACAAGTTTCTCGTGTATCAAGAATGGTCCGTCATCCGCACGACATCCAGCCAACTTGACACAACTGTGGGAAGCATTGGTGTCCACATGGGCCAGCATCCCCCTGGAAAGCTTTCAACACCTTGTAGAGTCCATGCCCTGATGAATTGAGAGTGTTCTGGGGCAAAAGTGGGGGGGTAAAACTTATTTTAGGATGGTGTTCCTAATGTTTGGTATACTCAGTGTTAAAATAAAGAAATACAAAAATGTATACATTTTTAAAATATACTTAAGTAAACATATTCTGGTCCCGGTTAATGTGCACATTTTGTCCAGCCACTCAATCAATGCAAACTTTTTTCAAGCCATATATATAACATTTTTGGACTTATAAATTAATGCTCTTCACCCATTGATTCTACCAGAATATAACTTATAAATGCCTCGTGAGCTTACTTCAACTGTTGTACCCCATCAGAACCCAAAATATAAGCTTATTTTACTCCGATGTTTGTAAACAAAGTAAATGAAATGAAAATGTAGCCTCATGGTAGAAACCATCATTTTGATATGATGGATGGTCAGTCCTTGCATCCATAGCTCAGTCTATGCATTTAATTGTGGTTACATTTATCCAGCCCCATATCAGATTTTTACAGAAACAGGAGCGGTGGACCACAGTCAATTTTACAGAACTGAGTGGTGGACCACACAGTCAATAAGCAAAGCAGCATATCAGAGGAAGTGAATCAAATTAGCCGACTAGTGAAGCAACAGGAAAGTGACGATATCACTACCTACTTCTGCTTTCTGCACCAGCTGTGGAACACACTGTTTCCGATGCTAGCCTGTAGAAGTGGGTTGTGTTCATTAGGGCACACAGCCCCAAAAATGTTTTTAAACGTTTTGCAACAAATGAAAATGAGCATTTCTTAATGGTCATGCCCAGCTAGTATAGCCCTGTTTTCAGTCTTGTTTTCTTTAGTTTGAAGATGCACAATACTCATCGGTTCCCGGTTCAGATGTTTAAGATACGAGTGCATCAGTCCGCTGGAGCCCAAACAGTACCCTGCATCAGTCAGAAAACCCTTTCAAACGTTACGAATGGTCGGTTCCCAAATTAGTTTTGCTCATATTACTTTCTTTCTACCTCATTAAAATACCTAATAATTTATAACTGATGCTTCCTCTCCTTCAGTGTTAAATTAAGCATGTAACTGCATTGACATTTGTGGGAAAAAAGCCAAAAAACTATTATAAAGTTCAACAGTTGGACAAGGGATGAAGATCCATCAGATATTAACTGAATTATAATACATAACATATTTTACTACTAGGGAATTTGGTGGGAATTCAGGTATTACATTTGTCAAATAGCATTTTTTTCTTCTAAATGCACTACTGCATACATTTTCTTAATGTATATGTTAAACTAAAGACGTGTGTAAATATATTGGTGTATTTGCATATATAAATACATTAACATAAAGGGGTGGAACAGGGCTACAACCATCCAACTCTCTGTCTACCCTACCTGAATTCACCTGTGCTGTCTAGACTGCCTCTAATTACTGTTGTCACGTGCTCTTTCGTAACTCAACTGAGGTGTCAATAACAGGATACCCTCAGATTAAAAATCAACACGCTCCACACATACTCCACATTGTTTGCGAGATCAAACATATCACTAATACAAATGTTTTAGTTTCGGAAGTTGTTTTCGATTCAGCGCATCTAATTTGTAAACATTTCAACTGTACTGAATGATTACTTTTTTTCAATTGCACAAAATGGACACCCATCAAAATAAGTTGTCTTCACTTTCTTGTGATGTAGGTGTGTTAAATCCCAGATCAAGTTTTAGCATTTCTTAGATACAACAAAAGAGAACGTATTCCATTGAGCCCATTTTGATTTTTTGACAGGTCATTACAAACATTTCCTATAATGTTAACGGGGAAAAATGACAGGCACAAGCAAGAGTATGAACGAGTCGCAGAAGAAAAATTTAAAGCAATCAATCAGCAAGATTTAAGTGAAAAGTGGAATTTGATTCCATCAAACACAGGAAATGGATGGATATAGTAGACAGATCCTCAGGTGGGTGGGGCATGCGCGTTGCTATGCTGATCTGTAAGACATTTTGCATGCCGAACAACCCCAGGCAGTATCAGTAGCCTAGTCAAACTGTGCTGCTTGGTGCGCGGCATGTTCAGCATTCAAATGGCTTGAGCAATATTAGGCTTTATTAGAGATGCAACCAATGTCATTTGATAGGTTAGTTTTCAAATGCACTGTTAAAAATGTTTTACCCAAATACAATTTAAGGTTCCGGAGACAACTCATCGGGGCTTACATTAGATTTAATTTCTATTAAGTTTCACCAGCAGTTTTGTTTTACAAAATCTGTATATGGTCATTTTTAGATATACAGGGTAAAGTTGAACATTTCATGACAAGGACAGCAATCACTTGTGTGTCGTCCGCTAGTCTCCTTGATGGCTTAGCTCAGGTGACTGCATACACCATAGTCATATACATAATTTACACACACTGCTTAGTCAGCTCAGACAGATCCAGCTCAGAAGCCCAGCTCATGAGCTCAATTAGCAGAAGATTTTAATTTGGAATTGAAAATGTATGTCTTGGCCTCCTGGGTGGCGAAGTGGTTAAGGGCGATGTACTGCAGCGCCAGCTGTGCTACCAGAGACTCTGGGTTCGCGCCCAGGCTCTGTCGTAACCGGCCGTGACCGGGAGGTCCGTGGGGCGACACACAATTGGCCTAGTGTCTTCCGGGTTAGGGAGGGTTTGTCCGGTAGGGAAATGCTTGTCTCATCGCGCACCAGCGACTCCTGTGGTGGGCCGGGCGAAGTGCGCGCTAACAAAGGTTGCCAGGTGCACGGTGTTTCCTCCGACACATTGGTGTGGCTGACTTCTGGGTTGGATGGAGCTGTGTTAAGAAGCAGTGCGGCTTGGTTGGGTTGTGTATCGGACGCATGACTTTCAACCTTCGTCTCTCCCGAGCCTGTGCGGGAGTTGTAGCGATAAGACAAGAAGAACAAGATATCACGAAATTGGGGAGAAAAAGGGGTCAAATTAAAAAATATATACAATAATAATAAAAAAAATGTATGTCTTTACATGCATAACAAATGTTATGCACCGAACTAATTTGTTCCTCTAATCAAACCGCATCGAATCATTTGAAACAAAAACATATATTTTCTGTATAGGGGCCCATGGATCTAGATACGAGTCGAATAGTCTTGAAAGGGAAAGATACACAATGAACATGACCCTTCTATAGGCCTTCAACCCATATGCACTGCCTTATCGTCATTGTGCAAGGAGAGAAGGAAGTATGGGCCAATACACACTCCAGAAATAGGCCTACTCTCATCAAAACATATGAAGACTAGAAATAAGCACAGTAATGGTTATAACGCATTGTAAAATATATCAAACCTGGGTTCAAATGGAAAATTGCTATCTTTCAAATTCTCTGAGTGTTTGCTTGAGCCTGCCTATTGCCGGATAGGCTGGATTTGTACTTTTGGTATGGTTCCATTGCTCTAGGTTAACTCACTCAAGCACAACTAAAGCTAAAGCGATTTCCACTACTAGGCTTATTTAAACCTGGGTTCTTAATTTCCTTACATTTCCAAAGTTTAGTCACTAACTGATAACTCGGATGTGTACTGGGAGCGATATGTCATTTTTATGTGCTTTATCTGTGTGTGTGTGTCCATACTTGCATGTTGCAAGTGTCTGTTTGGTGTACCTATATGCCCTACGCTTGCTTGTTTGTCTATGCCAATGTTTTGTTTACTCTGCATTGCACATACATTATGAATGTGTACTTGATGTCCTACTGTATTGTTCTGTTGTCTCGTTTTACTGTGGTCTTCCACTGATTGTCAGTCAATTTTGAAGTATGAATTCAATTTATTAAATCAGTTGATGCCTCTATTTTTTTCTTCCCCAGCCTATCCCACCCACCCCCCTTTACAAGCTAACCCCTCGTCTGCGCCGCAGCGTGGAGGGCCTCAACCAGGAGTTGGAGGGCATGTTCGTGTGCCAGCCGCCCCACCACCAGTGCTGGGTAAGACATTTACATGTTTAGATTGTGCTAATTTCCATTGCAGCCCTACAATACTCACTACTCAAGGGAAATCTATTCTTGATATTGCGATTATCCATCTCGTTATCTTACCTGTTTTCCTGAATTAGTTCTTAGTTTAAAAATAAATATATATTTCACCCCCGTTTTCTCCCCAATTTCGTGATATCCAATTGTGATCCAATTACGATCTTGTCTCATTGCTGCAACTGTGAAGCTCGAGTCATGCCTTCTCCGCCAAACCGCACTCCTTAACACCTGCCCGCTTAACCCGGAAGCCAGCCGCACCAATGTGTCGGAGAAAACACTGTTCAACTGGCAACACAATTCAGCGTGCATGTGCCTGGCCTGCTGCGTTAGTGACATCCCGGCCGGCCAGACCCTCCCCTAACCCGGACGACGCTTGTGCGCCGCCTCATGGTTCTCCCGGTCGCGGTTGGCTGCCTGGGATCAAACCCTGGTTGTTGGTGATCAGGCTGTTGACACTGTTGTGTCGTCGGCAAACTTAATGGTGTTAGTTGTGCATGGCAATGCGGTCATGGGTGAACAGGGAGTACAGGAGGGGACTGAGCACGCACCCCTGTGTTGCCCCCGTGTTAAAGATCAGCGTGGCAGATGTGTTACCTACCTTACCACCTGGGGGCGGCCCGCCAGGAAGCCCAGGATCCAGCTGCAGAGGGAGGTATTTAGTCCCAGGGTGCTTAGTTTAGTGATGAGCTTTGAAGGCACTATCTGTCACTTCAAGAGTTGTTTCAACAGGTTTGCAGAAAATCTCAATCCTAAACAGAATGTTTAAATATAGCTGCAAGTAGCAATAAGAGGTGCTGGCTTATGTGCAGGCTGAGAGGAAGCATGGCAGCATTATACACAATTCTAAACAAAAATGCCATTTTCTAATCTTTGGATGTATTGCTTTTCTCAAATGTACTAGAGACAGGCATGATTAACATACATTCTGAGTTTGGAGTTCATGAGAACATTTTTATTTTTTATTTGATCTTGTATTAAACAATTCAATCAATATTCAGATTCCAAGAACACAGGATGAGATGTTACTATCCTTTGATAGTAACATCTCAATCAATATTTGAGATTCTTCAAATAGCCACCCTTTGCCTTGACAGCTTTGTAAACTCTTGGCATTCTCTCAATCAGCTTTAAGTTACTCACCTGGAATGCATTTCAATCAACAGGTCTGCCTTCTTAAAAGTTAATTTGTGGAATTTCTTTCGTCAATGCATTTGAGCCAATCAGTTGTGTTGTGACAAGGGGGGGGGGTGATGGCCCTATTTGGTAAAAGACCAAGTCCATATTATGGAAAGAACAGCTCAAATTAGCAAAGAGAGATGACAGTCCATCATTACTTTAAGACATGAACATCAGTCAATACAGAACATTTCAAGAACTTTAAGTTTCTTCAAATGCAGTCGCAAAAAACTGGCTCATGAGGACCGCCACAGGAAAGGAAGACCCTGCTGCACAGGATAAGTTCATTAGTTACCAGCCCAAATAAATTATTCATAGGTCAAGTAACAGACGCATCTCAACATCAACTTTTCAGAGGAGACTGTGAATCAGGCCTTCATGGTCGAATTGCTGCAAAGAATCCACTACTCAAGGACACCACTAAGAAGAAGAGACTTGCTTGGGCTAAGAAACACAAGCAATAGACATTAGACTGGTGGAAATCTGTCCTTTTGGTCTGATGAGCCCAAATTTGAGATTTTTGGTTCCGTCCGCCATGTCCTTGAGATGTTTTTTTGACAGGTCATTACAAACATTTCTTCTAATGTTAACGGGGGAAAATGACAGGCACAAGCAATAGTATGAACGAGTCGCAGAAGAAAAATTAAAGCAATCAATCAGTGAGATTTAAGTGACAAGTGGAATTTGATTCCATCAAACACAGGAAATGGATGGATATAGTAGACAGATCCTTAGGTGGGTGGGGCATGCGCGTTGCTATGCTGATCTGTAAGACATTTTGCATGCCGAACAACCCCAGGCAGTATCAGTAGCCTAGTCAAACTGTGCTGCTTGGTGCGCGGCATGTTCAGCATTCAAATGGCTTGAGCAATATTAGGCTTTATTAGAGATGCAACCAATGTCATTTGATAGGTTATAGTTATCAAATGCATTGTTATTGTCTGTGCAGATTAAGATGGCACGAGGGCTCAACCGTATGTCTCGCATGCTGCGGTTGCACCTAAATGACTGGGCGTATAGCTAAGTCACTCAAAGAAAAGTTTGCATCAGGTTACAAAAAACACTGGAATATAACGAGACTATTCTTTAAGCAGAAACACAGGATAGCATGACTAATTACAGTTGAAGTCGGAAGTTTACATGCATTTAGGTTGGAGTCATTAAAAGTCGTTTTTCAACCACTCCACAAATGTCTTAACAAACTATAGTTTTGGCAAATCGATTAGGACATCTACTTTGTGCATCAAACAAGTAATTTTCCCAACAATTGTTTAGACAGATTATTTCACTTTATAATTCACTGTATCACAATTCTAGTGGGTCAGAAGTTTACATACACTAAGTTGACTCTGTCTTTAAACAGCTTGGAAAATTCCAGAAAATAATGTTGTGGCTTTAGAAGCTTCTGATAGGCTAATTGACATCATTTGAGGCAATTGTACCTGTGGATGTATTTCAAGGCCTACCTTCAAACTCTGTGCCTCTTTGCTTGACATCATAGGAAAATCAAAAGAATTCAGCCAAGACCTCAGGAAAAAAATTGTTGACCTCCACAAGTCTGGTTCATCCTTGGGAGCAATTTCCAAACGCCTGAAGGTACCATGTTCATCTGTACAAACAATAGTACGCAAGACCTTGGACCTTGTGAAGATGCTGGAGGAAACCGGTACAAAAGTATCTATATTCACAGTAAAAGGAGTCCTATATCGACATAACCTGAAAGGCTGCTCAGCAAGGATAAGCCACTGCTCCAAAACTGCCATAAAAAAGCCAGACTACGGTTTGCAACTGAACATGGGGACAAATATTGTACTTTTTGGAGAAATGTCATCTGGTCTGATGAAACAAAAATAGAACTGTTTGGCCATAATGACCATTGTTATGTTTGCAAGAAAAGGGGGAGGATGCTTGCAAGCTGAAGAACACTATCCCAACTGTGAAGCACGGGGATGGCAGCATAATGTTGTGGGGATGCTTTCCTGCAGGAGGGACTGGTGCACTTCACAAAATAGATGACATGATGAGGGAGGAAAGTATGTGGATATATTGAAGCAACATCTCAAGATGTCAATCAGGAAGTTAAAGTTTGGTCGCAAAAGAGTCTTCCAAATTAACAATGACCCCAAGTATACTTCCAAAGTTGTGGAAGTTTCACCAGCTCTGTCAGAAGGAATGGGCCAGAATTCATCCAACTTATTGTGGGAAGCTTGTGGAAGGCAACTCTCACCGTTTGACCCAAGTTAAACAATTCAAAAGCAATGCTACCAAATACTAATTGAGTGTGTCAACTTCTGACCCACTGGGAATGTGATGAAAGAAATAAAAGCTGAAATAAATAATTCTCTCTACTATTATTCTGACATTTTACATTCTTAAAATGAAGTGGTGATCCTAACTGACATTTGACAGGGAATAGTTACTATGATTAAATGTCAGGAAGTGTGAAACTTTGTTTACATGTATTTGGCTAAGGTGTATGTGAATTTCTGACTTCAACTATGTGTGGTCTCAATTAAGTTTATGGAATTTTCCATGACAATTCCTTAATTTTGAGACTAAATTTCAACTTAATAGAACATGACTTACAAACATGTTCATTAAACATGCATTAACATGAGGGAAAGACTTTCTTACACTTAATTTATCGCAATTACATTTACATTTAAGTCATTTAGCAGACGCAATTGAAGATGACTTCCGTTGACATTGAGTTTCAACCATTGCCCTTGATAATGTCTCTCACCTAAGCTGCCAGTGTCCTTTACAGTCCATTTATGCCTTGTCCATTTTCCCACAAGTACACCAGCAGTGTTAGAGAAGTTTGACCAGGATCTCTCTCCATGCTCCCTCCACATGGACTCATGTCGCACTCTATAGAAGTAGTACAGGACAGCCCCGTAATGAACTGAATTTTCCAGACTGTTAATCCATACAAATGATTTACTCTATGACCAATTCTTAATCCTACCAATATATTTATACAGATTTCTAGATCAAATGTCAAAAGAATACACAGTTTAAATAATTCCCCCCCCTAATTGGCTTATACTCCTATCATCTTGGCGATCTCACTGCCAGGGTTAAGGAGTTAGAGGGCCAATCCTTAGGGAGACATCCCGACCATACAGCAGACCCAATGTGGTGAGATTTGTATCAAAACAAAGACAAGAACAACCAAAACAACAGTAATACACATCACTCGAGGTGGGGAAAACTTCAATCCATTTGGAGTAAATGTCAACCATTACCAATATATATTTTTCCCTTTTACGGGCAGGCATGCGAAGAAAATCTATGTGTGTATATTTACCGACAGGCCTCAGTGGACTGGTATTTTAAAAAACAATACTGGCTGTTAAATAAAAAATAACAAATTAGAATAGATCAAATTAGAATTACAACTCTTGATAACTCCATAAGGAAATAATTATATCCCATAAATTATTGGTAAAATAGACTAGACAGGTGTCCCTCATCCGGCCGTAGGGGGAGCTCCCAAATAAGTAAGGCCTGGCCATTTACTTGTTTGTGCCATACGTTTTACCCCACACCAGCATGCACACACAAACACCCCTATTATGAATATTTGTTAAGTGGTGTTAATACTGTGTTGGATTTATTGTGTGGGGTCTTTTTTAATTTGGTTATAAACTGGGTACGTAGAATGATGGAAATGTTTGAAATATTTTTAAATGGTTTCTAGAGGTACAGGGAAAGAACACACTTAATGGGGTTGAATGACCTTTGTTCTGACTTCCTGTTGATGCCCGACACCCTCACTAGAAAAACTGGAGACATTGGGTGAGATCTAAATGGGCTATGTAAACACTAGTAATTAGAAGTTTATAATTCTGGACTAGTAATTAGAAGTTTTGTAATAGTCCTATGTGTGGACCACAAGAAGGACAGAGTGCTACCCCTGAATGGCGATATTGTGACAAAAGTGGAACAATAATAAGTATTCCATCAAATGAGGTATTCATTCTTGTCCTGTTGTCCAGTGTATTCACTGCATTCATTTGTCTCTCTCAGATTCTGGAGGTTCCTGATGGCCACAGGGCTCCAGTTCCACCACTGAGCTGCAGCAGTGGCTCCCAGAGCGACCCCTCCACCACGCCCCTCTCCCCCACACCCTCACCCTACTCCTCTTTCTCCCCCTCTTCTGTAGAAGACCTACCTGTGAATCAGGACCCAGGTCAGTCTCTCCCTAATATAGCCCTGTAACAACAACAGTGCAGTGTTATGTTCAGTACTGTACACAAAAACTTGTTCAGTAAGGTGCACGCAAACCTGCAAAATGTTTTGTAATTGAAAACTGTGTTCTTATTGGACAGGTTCAGGGTGTACCTCCCGGGTTTATCTGTTTCAAAACGTTATCTCCATACTGAACAAGACCCATTTGGTTTATCAACATAAAATTGAGTAATACCAGGCTGGAAAAGCTAGATTGGCTATAAATGGTTGAGACAATTCCCACAGTAATGGTGCCTCTTTACAATGACGTGATACAACTTTGATACATTTCCACTTGTTGTAGCATGAAATGCATGCACCAGAAACAGGGCACACTTTGTGAGATATCAGCAAGCTGTCTGCTTGGATAGCTATCTAGCTGCTTGGCTAAACACAATGTCAGCGCACTGTTCTGATTGGCCAATCGCAAGTCTTTAGCTAAGATTTCACATGTTGAACCTTGGAAACCCCAGCTAGACCGTTCAGATCAAGCAAACTGCATAAAGCCGTCTCGGGTGCTGCATCTGAACTAGGCATCAGTGATAGGAATTTAGAAACACAGATATTGGACCTATTCAGATATTGGACCTATTCTCACACCACGCTTCAGGTGTGGCGGAGGGTGCAGAGCTGTGTCTCCTGTCATCCCAGGGTGGGTGGGAGCCATCCCCCTTGCTGCTCTCCTCCTCGCCCCGGCCCAACAAGAGCTACTGCTTCCAGAGGGAGCCCCCCGAGGGCTGCGAGAAGGTCCGCGTGTGTGAGGAGACCAGGTAGGTTCTCGCAAGTACACGCACACACATGCGTAATTGTTTGATGTGCACTGAAACGTACATGCCCACACAAATGTAAATACACACTAACGTGTGTGTATGGACAGATGTATGCTTTGGTACATAGATAAATACAAAACATTCTGACTTGCATGCATTTATTCCAAAAAGCTTATGAACAGTAACATATGGCTTCTTAGATTGAGTCTGCACTGACCCCCAGTGGTTTCAAAGTTATTGGAGACTGGGTGTGTCAATATCACAGGGTTCATCTGATCATGAAAATCATGAAAAAGTAATGGAATTTTAAAATGGTGTTTCCCAGTCCTGGAAAAGTTTTAGAAAATCCTAAAAGTAGTGGAAATTAATTTAATAATAATAATTTAAATATTTTATGAATAAAATAAAAATCAACGTCTGCCTGGATCGGAATAACACTTTAGCTCGCCTGCATGTGTGCGAGACGAGTGGGCCGTTGCTCAAGGAGAGAGAGCGAGTCAGACATTTCAGCAGCAGGTAGGCTGATAAACAGACTAACTAGGTTGTCAAATCAAAACATATATTGTACCCTCTAGTTAAGTGTTTAGCTATTAGCATGTATTAAAATGTTTTCATGTCCTTAAAAAGCATATCACCGACACTCACGAATAAGGCCATACGAAGTTGATGTACTTTTTTGAACGATTCACATGATTCATTTAAACAATTATTTTCGATGAAACAAACAATTCACTTCACCATTGTATTAGTTGGTATTCGGTTTAATTGCATTGAATCAAAATAATTTGAATTGTGAACATTCATTTTAGTAAAAAAATCATTAGATGTAGCCTTTCTTTTGGATTATGTTGGTTCAAAACTTGTATATGCTTCCAGTTGATTTGGGCATTTAACGTATGGGACGTTGCAATAGATGCTAGTCAGCCTGCAAAGTAAACACTTCTAAGATAAATATGACTAAACTAGAAAAGGAACATTTCTGGGCTTGCTTCAGCTGAATAAAAAGATTTGTAGCCTACCATAGCCATTTGATCTTTGATATTTTGAATAAGCTAATGATTTGTTTTACATCAAGGTAGCTCTCCAGAGTGAGGGTTGACCACATGTTTCGTACTGTTGCCTAACAGGTATTCTACTTTGTGGGGGGTTAAGTGCCTTACTCAACGACAGGAGATGGTACATGGGATCAGAGAGCAGACAGACACTGAGCAGCCTCAGTGTCGATACCACATTACTCATACTTTTTTACACTACTTCAGAGATGCCGTCAATTGTTGGTCATGTAAATTTGGTTAAAAGGAAAAGTCATTCAATTCTATTTGTCAATGTGTATGAACCATGATATCAGGTCGACTGACACATTTGAACAGTTTGTGATCCTGCTCCTAACAACCATCTCTTTCTGTCCCACAGCTTTCCACACCTAGCCCAGTCCTCGCTCCTCTTCTCCTCCTGCCCCGACCCCAACAAGGTGAACTTCACCCCCCACGGCGTCTCTGCATTCTGCCCGGTCAGCCTGCTCAAGCCCCTGCTCCCATCCATGGACCTGCTGTTCCGCAGCCTGGCTGTGGCCCCAGCCACGGGTTGCTCTGGCCAGGGTGCAGACCCCTACCAGGCCCCCTCGCCTGGGTACCTGGGGCCTCACCCCGACTCGGTAACCACTGCCATGTAAAAGAGGCTACATTAAAGGGGGAAATGTCAAGGCAGCGGTATGTTTTGAAAACTACATTACACATCATGAGGACGTCTTGGTTACTCTCCCCAGCCTTGTTGATTGTGGTCCCCCCAAATTAAACACAATGTTTCAAAGTGCCCGAGAAGACAGCCTTTTTACCAACCATGCTCCAGTTTAGTAAGAGTTTACAAACTTGTTACTGTTGACCAAAAATGTCAGGGAATCTTTTTTGGACAGTAGTGGCTTCTATTTTCATTTCTCTTGTCTTAATCATAGCTTTTTTAAAGTGTCATTGGCTGTACTCTGACTCTTTTTCTTTTTTTTCCTTATCCGTATTGAAAAGACATGACACACCAGCTGACTTTTGGCCTTTAACCTTGGGTGCCAACCACAGTCGCTGCCACATTGAAAGTGGTCTGAAATGTATTAACTTGTGGACCAATAGCCACTGAGGCAAGCATACTTTTATAAAAGGATCAATTTAGTTGGTCATTTTTGTTAGAAAAGAAATTGTTTTAAAAAATAATAAGAAGAAGAAATAGACCATGTGTGAGGTTATGTTATTTGCTTGAATCAGTCCCCAAGATGACATTTGCTTTTTTAGAACAGATCGGTCCATAAGGGTTTCGAATCGGAACATAATTAGATTTTCTATGTTAGGATGGTACATATAACACTGCGAGTCATTGGCTTGTCAATGGCTATAGTCATTTTTGCAACAATTCTGATCTTTTGTATTAATGTTCATTAGTCCCTATTTTATGATGCTCAAAAGACACTGAGTTGCTTCAACATTTGGTAGGATGGTGTAGGGTAGTCTTGTCACTTTGACCAAACTACTAACAGTCTTTTATTCTCTGGAAGAGCAATGTTTCCCTATGATTTTTCTAGGGGACGATGCTTCACCCCTCACTTTATGCACATTGAACTCTCGTTTTGGATTTTAGGAGCCTGTTGGCCCACTTCTCTTTTAATGGTGATTCAGATTTTCCCTCTCATTGTATGAAAGGTGTCTTGGGAAAGCTTGTACTCTTTGGAAATGTAATGTTCTGCTCTGGATTAGTTTGTGAATTGTAGGAAAAGGCTGCTGTCAAATACCAGTTAATTATTTAAGTTATTAGAAAAGGGGGCAAATGTTCTTCACCAAAATCTGGTTGCTTTTAGTATTTAAAGATATTTATATAGAATTTTCAATTAAAATACAACTTTTTTAACCTTAAAGTAACATCCATGACACACACATGCAGATGATTTTTTTTCTCCCTTAACCATCTTAGTGTTCTCATACAAGGCATGACGAATCAGTTTGCCACATTTGTGTTAAGTGGAACATAGTGCTCGATGAATTATATTTTTCTTTCTTGCATGCTTTTTAATTATTTTTCTAAAAGCCTAGTTTATATAGGTAATAAGATGAGTCTTGGTGACTAGTTTTTATTTTTTCCCCTGCTTTTCCTCGTGATGGTGAAAGAAGACATTTATAGAAGTTTGGTGCTATTTCTGTTCATGTTTAGTGCCTCTATTTTTGTTTCTAATAAGGCGATTGTATACATGTTAATCAGAGCATAGCTCTTCTAGTTGTGTGTATATATGTGTATAGCTCCATGAGGACTCTTATGACACTGACTACCTATGTAGTGGTCTAGAGTCATAATCTGATCTCATCGGTAAATGTTGATCATTTTCTTGTTTTGTTTGTTTCTCTACCAAGGTTACAAGATCAAGTTAATTGAGAATCTTTGCACAAAGTGACAGCTATTTCTTTTCATTTGCAATTTCTATTTTTGTTTATTTTATACTTTAGAGTTACCTTGTTTTGGTGTATGAATGTATTTTGGTATATTTTTCAATTATCTGCTACATAAGCTAAAGAAGGTTCAAAAGTATGTTCGATGTTCATTTCAGTTCCCCACTCTGTCCGTTTTATGTTAGGGGACTGACAAGCAAATTGTATTTGGGGGAATTATTATTTACTTCAAGGACAAGGTTTTATGTGGCAGCTATTTTATGTTTGAACACATTTCTGTGTAGTTCTAGTTGTTATTATTGAACTCGTTTTCAATGTTTTGGGGGAATTTCCCAGGTGTCATCTTTTCTATGGTTACATCCCAAATGGCACCCTCTTATGAAATAGGGTTCCATTTGGGACAGAAGCCTATGGTACCCCTACTTGGTTCTTATACAGGTGATTGACGATAAGAGGTGGTCTTTAGATTATAGACCGGCCAGTGTAGACACTCTTTATACACTGCCTAACCATTGTACACTGCAATTTGCCCACCTGACGCTTCCCAACATGTTTGGTTCTCCCATTATTAAAACCGATATTTGGGGGTGAACGGATCATCTAGCGCAACAATCGTGTTTGCTTTTATGGCCCAGACGCTGAAAAGCCACCCGGCATAAATGGTATGGTTTTTGAGCAACCTATTGATGAATTTAAAACGTGCCTTTGGGTTTTGCTCCGCCACCCATTTATAAGCGCACTCCGATTTTTCATTTTAGGAGATTCATGTACTTTAATGGCTGAAACAATCCAGTAGCCTCAATAAAGCCCAATAATTGTTGCTGTATAGATTTTTTCGATAGGCATATTGATACTAGGCTATAATAAACAAATACATCGTTTCTTTACGTTGAGTTAAAAGTCAAATGTAGGCATTGGCCTACTGTAAGAATTTATACACGGCTAGCTCCCATGGTTTTATTGTTAACACAGACAGGTGCTGCAACCTGCGACGATGACAAAAATCTGGTATGTTTGGTGCATAAATGAAGAAGCAGATGTGCGCTTCACCCAGGTCTGTAAGAATAAACATAACAAAAATACGTTTCTGTTAAATACATACATTACACACTATGGCTGCTAGGTTTTATGTCAACTATAGAGAAAAGGCGGGTCATGACAAATGAAATAAATATAGTTCATGTGAACTACAATAATAAAGATTTTTCATATGTATAGCCTTTCACAACACAAGTATTGATGGGAATAATTCCGCGTTTATATGGCAGTCGGAAATAGAAAAGTCAGACTTTTCTGATTAGTTAATACATTGAACGAGGCACGTAATTAACTACAACTAGTTAGCAAGTCGAAAATGACCCAGTTCTTGACTAGTACGTGAACGTGGTAAAAAGGTGGATAGACCAAATGTAAACCAACATGTCTGTAGAAGGTTGTCCAGTGGCAACGTGAACATTCAATTGTCGTCCGACAAGCGCAGATACATCCAAGCTCTGTGACAGTGCTGGTCAGAAAGAAAGCTAGCTGGCTGATGAATGCAGACAATAGACCAAAAATAGCTAAATGACAATCTGTTTCAGTAGCTAGCTAACTATCTTGCTCGGTGTCATCTAAAATAACACACATTTATAAGTCGGTTCATTTGATTAATTATAGTAGGACATGCTTATGTGAAGCTAGCCACAATAAAGTAATTTGCGGTTCGCCTTCAAAATAAAAGGCCCTCTTTGAAAGTGACACCAACAGAACACAACTGAAGCGTTTACACAAATAAAACCGTCATAGCGCTGATTGCTGGACTTTGACTGTGGGGATTTACCTCCCCAGTCACCCTATTGTGTGTATTGACATTCATATTGCACTGTACAGCCTTACCCCATTTCATTGATCCACAATCCATAGGTATCAGTCTATTCAGTAGCCAAGCATGTAAATCTTGGTGGGGCAAACTCCCCTAAAATTTTGGGGGATTCATGTCAGCAAAGCCACTACACAACACTAAACAATACATTAATTGCACTATACTGGTGACAAACAGTGCCCAAACTTAGGGCTGACATAAAGCTGTCCCAAAAGCAGAGCTTTCTTTTCAGCACCATGGAGTGAATCCTTCTGACTTCTACACCTGGCTATCAGTGGAGCCTTGTCTGACAGCAAAACAATTCATTCAGACTCATTTACTGCCTTTAAAAAAAGATGACTTGCTTAAACAAATGTGATTTCTACTGACAATTTAGATGTACAAATTATGGCATAAGGGGACTATGAGCGCATAAGAGGCAATCCATTTTTTTGATTAAGACATTAGTGAGCTAGGTCGGACGTAGTCAATATAACTATTTGGTCAGCACTTTTGAAATGTACAGCGACAGAATTCACAACACTTGCCATTTTTACAGTATTCTCCCTGTGCACCAACTGTAGGATAAATAAAAGGGACATACAGTTGAAGTCAGAAGATTACATACATGTAGGTTGGAGTCATTAAAACTCGTTGTTCAACCACTCCACAAATTTCTTGTTAACAAACTATAATTTTGGCAAGTCAGTTAGGACATCTACTTTATGCATGACACAAGTCATTTTTCCAACAGTTGTTTACAAACAGATTATTTAACTTATAATTCACTGTATCACAATTCCAGTGGGTCAGAAGTTTACATACACTAAGTTGACTGTGACTTTAAACAGCTTGGAAAATTCCAGAAAATTATGGCATGGCTTTAGAAGCTTCTGATAGGTTAATTGACATAATTAGAGTTAATTGGAAGTGTACCTGTGGATGTATTTCAAGGCCTACCTTTAAACGCAGTGCCTCTTTGCTTGACGTCATGGAAAAATCAACAGAAATCAGCCAAGATCTCAGAAAAAAAATTGTAGACCTCCACAAGTCTGGCTCAACCTTGGGAGAAATTTCCAAATGTCTAACGGTACCACGTTCATCTGTACAAACAATAGTACGCAATAAATTTCCAAATGTCTAACGGTACCACGTTCATCTGTACAAACAATAGTACGCAAGTATAAACACCGTGGGACAACGCAGCTGTCATACCACTCAGGAAGCAGATGCGTTCTGTCTCCTAGAGATGAGCATACTTTGGTGCGAAAAGTGCAAATCAATCCCAGAACAACAGCAAAGGAGCTTGTGAAGATGCTGAAGGAAACCGGTACAAAAATATCTATATTCACAGTAAAAACGAGTCCTATATCGACATAACCTGAAAGGCCGCTCAGCAAGTGAGAAGCCACTGATCCAAAACCACCATAAAAAAGCCAGACTACGGTTTACAACTGCACATGGTGACAAAAAACATATTTTTGTTTGGCCATATTGACCATTGTTATGTTTGGAGGAAAAAGGGAGAGGCTTTCAAGCCGATGAACACCATCCCAACCGTGAAGCATGAGGGTGGCAGCATCATGTTGTTGGGGTGCTTTGCTGCAGGAGGGCACTTCACAAAATAGATGGCATCATGAGGTGTGAAAATTGTGTGGCTATATTGAAGCAACATCTGAAGACATCAGTCAGGAAGTTAAAGCTTGGTCGCAAATGGGTTTTCCAAATGGACAATGACCCCAAGCATACTTCCAAAGTTGTGGCAAAATGGCTTAAGGACAACAAAGTCAAGGTATTGGAGTGGCCATCACAAAGCCCTGACCTCAATCCTATAGAAAATCTGTGGGCAGAACCGAAAAAGTGTGTGCGACCAAGGAGGCCTTCAAACCTGACTCGGTTACACCAGCTCTGTCAGGAGAAATGGGCCAAAATTCATCCAACTTATTGTGGGGCGCTTGTGGAAGGCTATGAGTGCATGTAAACTTCTGAACCACTGGGAATGTGATGAAATAAATAAAAGCTGAAATAAATCATTCTCTCAACTATTATTCTGACATTTTACATTCTTAAAATAAAGTGGTGATCCTAAATTGACCTTCAACAGGGAATCTTTTATTATAATTAATTGTTAGGAGTTGTGAAAAACTGAGTTTAAATGAATTTGGCTAAGCTGTTTTCAAACTTCTGACTTTAACTGTATATGCAGACAATGAAAGCTCTTACTTGGAATACACACCCAATCCACTGAATAGCAGGCTAGGGATTGCTTTGCAGTGCTTGCTGTTAGCCACAGATTCTTTTCCAATCCACTCATTGTTGAATTGATTTCCAACTTGTGTTATGTTTATGTTCGATGAGCACCAACACGTCTATAATTTATCTTCATATGACCGGTGTCAGTAAACATCATCAAAAAAACGTTGTTAAATTGTTGCCAGTGTAACAGATGTGAAACGGCTAGCTTAGTTAGCGGTGATACGCGCTAAATAGCGTTTCAATCGGTGACGTCACTTGCTCTGAGACCTTGAAGTAGTAGTTCACCTTGCTCTGCAAGGGCCGCGGCTTTTGTGGAGCGATGTGTAACGATGCTTCGAGGGTGACTGTTGTTGATGTGTGCAGAGGGTCCCTGGTTCGCGCCCGGGTACAAGAGGTCAACAAAACTAAGGAGATGATTGTGGACTTCAGGAAACAGCAGAGGGAACACCCCCCTATCCACATCGATGGAACAGTAGTGGAGAGGGTAGCAAGTTTTAAGTTCCTCGGCATACACATCACAGACAAACTGAATTGGTCCACTCACACAGACAGCATCGTGAAGAAGGCACAGCAGCGCCTCTTCAACCTCAGGAGGCTGAAGAAATTCGGCTTGTCACCAAAAGCATTCACAAACTTCTACAGATGCACAATCGAGAGCATCCTGGCGGGCTGTATCACCGCCTGGTACGGCAACTGCTCCGCCCTCAACCGTAAGGCTCTCCAGAGGGTAGTGAGGTCTGCACAACTCATCACCGGGGGCAAACTACCTGCCCTTCAGGACACCTACACCACCCGATGTTACAGGAAGGCCATAAAGATCATCAAGGACATCAACCACCTGAGCCACTGCCTGTTCACCCCGCTATCATCCAGAAGGCGAGGTCAGTACAGGTGCATCAAAGCTGGGACCAGCTTCTATCTCAAGGCCATCAGACTGTTAAACAGCCACCACTAACATTGAGTGGCCGCTGCCAACACACTGACACTGACTCAACTCCAGCCACTTTAATAATGGGAATTGATGGGAATGATGTAAATATATCACTAGCCACTTTAAACAATGCCACCTTATATAATGTTACTTATCCTACATTATTCATCTCATATGAAAATACATGTATCACTAGCCACTTTAACTATGCCACTTTGTTTACATACTCATCTTATATGTACATACTGTACTTGATACCATCTACTGTATCTTGCCTATCCTGCTCTGTACCATCACTCATTCATATATCTTTATGTACATATTCTTTATCCCTTTACACTGTATAAGACAGTAGTTTAGGAATTGTTAGTTCGATTACTTGTTGGTTATTACTGCATTGTCGGAACTAGAAGCACAAGCATTTCGCTACACTCGCAGTAACATCTGCTAACCATGTGTATGTGACAAATACATTTGATTTGATTTTGATTTGGTATGGGCGAGGGGACGGTCTAAAGTTGTACTGTTACATTGATGCCGTGACCCGGATCACTGGTTGCTGTGGAAAAGGAGGAGGTCAAAAGGGGGGTGACTGTAACGGATGTGAAACTGCTAGCTTAGTTAGCTGTGGTGCGCGCTAAATAGTGTTTCAATCGGTGACGTCACTGATTGAAACGCTATTTAGCGCGAACACCGCTAACTAGCTAGCCATTTCACATCCGTTACACCAACAGCACAGTTGCAGTCACCAAATAAAATTTTATTGGTCACATTCACATGGTTAGCATATGTTATTGTGAGTGTAGCGAAATGTTTGTGCTCTGGATAACATGAAAACATAATAACCAGCTCTGCTAGGGCTAGTAAGATGGTCAGAGTGTGATGTTCTCTCATTTGTGTCCGGAAGTAGCTAGCAAGCTAGCCAACTATAGGCAGTTAGCTTGGGTACTTAACTACCATTGCGAGGTCAGAACTCTCAGATCAACCCTTTACCTCTGCCAGAGCATCCAGTGTGCACTCTAAACACTCAGAGAGCAAAATGCTCTGAATTTACAAATGTACAATCTGACAACGCAATCTGACAATGCTCTGAATTGACGAATGCCCAGAGTGCACTCTGGTACTCCAGATTTAAATTTACAAACACATCCGGAATTGTAAGATGTCTAGCTAGTCATTTGTTACGTTAACAAACAGGTTAACAAGTAAGAGGTTGCATAGCAACAGCATCAACTTCCGGTAGACAGGCGAAATGCCAATACGCTCAACTGAAAGGATACCGTTTCCTTACAGTATACTAAAATAACTAATAGTATGTAGTATATACTCATTAAGTATGTAATATACATGATGTTACTATGAGTATTCGAACACAGTTCATGTTTGTTTGCGGCTTTATTAACTAAATAATTATTATTATTTTTTTTACATTGTTTGCAAACTGACACGTATTAAAGCAAAAATAAAGTTGTAAAAAATGTCCGGACTGACTGACCTTCATGTCTTAAAGTAATTATGAACTGTCGTTTCTCTGCTTATTTGAGCTGTCATAATATGGACTTGGTCTTTTACCAAATAGGGCTATCTTCTGTATACCAGCTCTACCTTGTCACAACACAAATGATTGGCTCAAACGCATTAATAAGGAAAGAAATTCCTCATATTAACTTTTAACAAGGCACACCTGTTAATAATTTAAATGCGTCCCAGGTGACTAACTTATGATGCTGGTTGAGAGAATGCCAAGAGTGTGCAAAGCCATCATCAAGGCGAAGCGTGGTTACTTTGAAGAATCTCAAATCAAATACATTTTGACTTGTTTAACGCTTTTTTTGTTTACTACTATTACAATAAATGAGTGATGAGGTGTGGAGTCAGGCGCAGAGAGCAAACGATGTGGGAAAAAAACACACTTTAATGTCCCGGAAACATAACATGAACAAAAGTGGAAACACAAATGAACAGAAATATAAACGGACAGCGTGAAACCCAAATGCAAACAAAAATACACTCAAACAACAAAACAGACGAACAAGCCCGCAAGAAACAGAAGCGGGCTGAACAGACTATATATAACTCTACTACCCTAACAACCAAACAAGAAACAGGTGCTACCAATTAGACAGAACTAAAGGAACACAGAACAACGGATCGGCGATAGCTAGTAGACCGGCGACGATGACCGCCGAGCGCCACCGTGACAACTACATGATTTCATATGTGTTATTTCATAGTTTTGATCTATTCACTATTATTCTACAATGTAGAAAATAGCAAAAATAAAGAAAAACCTTTGAATGAGTAGGTGTGTCCAAACGTTTGACTGGTAGTGTGTTTATATAAGAAGGAAAAATTACAAAAATCTTATCCCGTCTTAATCGTCCTCTGGAACATGGACATTCTGCGGTAATAAATACATAACCAACGTTCTCTATTAATACTAGTCCTCTGCAAATAGGGCCTAAATAATAACTCATGCAGAATAAAACATTTGTTGCAGTAAAATTATACACCAAATGGGCTGGTGTGGTTACACGTGGTCTGCGGTTGTGAGGCCGGTTGAATGTATTGCCCAATTCTCTAAAATGACGGAGGCGGCTTATGGTAGAGAAATTAACATTGACATTTTCTGGCAACAGCTTTGGTGGACATTCCTGCAGTCAGTATGCCAACTGCACGCTCCCTCAAACTTGAGACTTCTGTGCCATTGGCCTTTTACTATCCATAGCACAAGGTGTTGTTTAATCATCTTCTTAATACGCCACACCTGTCAGCGATGTAAACAAATTTGTGCACAACATGTTTGAGAATTACTCTTTTTGTGATCATGGAACAATTCGGGGATCTTTTATCATGAAATATAGGACCAAAACTTTACATGTTGCGTTTATGTTTTTGTTCAGAATACATTGTCTAAGAGCGACATGCTGCGACCAGCCATGTGTGCATACCATGCTAGCACATAGTGCATGGTCCCATCCGTGATGTGCCCAAGAACACCAAGGTAACCTGCCTAAATGACTACCGACCGTAGCAGTCACGTCTGTAGCCACGAAGTGCTTTGCAAGACTGGTCATGGCTCACATCGACAACATCATCCCAGAAACCCTAGACCCACTCCAATTTGCATACTGCCCCACAGTTTCACAGATGATGCAATCTCTTTTGCACTCCACACTGCATTTTCCCACCTGGACAAAAGGAACACAATACGTGAGAATGCTGTTAATTGACAACAGCTCAGCGTTCAACACTATAGTGCCCTCAAAGCTCATCACTAAGCTAAGGACCCTGAGGCTAAACACTTCCCTCTGAAACTGGATCCTGGACTTCCTGACAGGCCGCCCCCAGGTGGTAAGGGTAGGCAACACCACATCTGCCACGCTGATCCTCAACATGGGAGCCCCTCAGGGGTGCATGCTTAGTCCCCTATGTACTCCCTGTTCACCCATGATTGCGTGGCCAAGCACGACTCCAACACTATCATTAAGTTTGCCAAAGACACAACGGTGGTAGGCCTGATCCCTGACAATGATGAAACAGCCTATAGGGAGGAGGTGAGACACCTGGCTCTGTGGTGCCAGGATAACAACTTCTCCCTCAAAGTGATCAAGACAAAGGAGATGATCGTGGGCTACATGAAGGGGGCTGTAGTGGAGCGGGTTTAGAGCTTCAAGTTCCTTGGTGTCCACATCATTAACAAACTGTCATGGTTCAAACACACCAAGAAAGTCATGAAGAGGGCATGACAATGCCTATTTCCCCTCAGAACACTGAAAATATTTGGTATGGGTCCTCAGATCTACAGCTGCATCACCGCCTAGTATGGCAACTGCTCGGCTTGGTGCCGACCTGAATAGAGATTTGGGAGAGAATGGGGAGTACGTCTCAAGGACAAGGTCACTATCTCTGTCGGCTGGGTAGTGAGACAGACAGTGTGTGCGAAGCAGGACATGTGTGTGCATATGTTTGTGTGTATGTGTGTGCGTATGTTTGTGTGTATGTCTGGGTTTGAGAAGTCTTGTTTTGATGAATTGTTTTGTATTCTTTACTTTAGAACGTTCTCTGAATAAACTGTACTAACCTTTTGTATAAGCTGAGTCTTTGACTAATTATTATTATACCCATGGTCTTACAAACCTCGGGAATTGGTCAGAGCTATTTATTGACTGTTATTATCATTGGGATTGGAAATTCTCTTATCAATAGTCAAATACCCTTTCCCTCTGCTACCGCACGGCAAGTGTTACCAGAGCGCCAAGTCACCCCCTTTATATATCCTCGTTATTGTTATTTTATTGTTGCCATGTTTATTTTTTTACATTCGTTTATTTAGTAAATCTTTTCTTAACTCTTATTTTTCTATTAACTGCGTTGTTGGTGAAGGGCTTGTAAGTAAGTATTTGACGGTAAGGTTGTATTCCATGCATGTGACAAATACAATTTGATTTGATGTGATAAGGCAATATGATGATCTTTACTGTATCATAAACTTAAACAGCAGGGGACTGTATTTTATCAAGGATGACGTAATGGCCGGGTTAAAACCCCTAAAAGTCTAAGCCTTGGGGGTGTTCTACTAAGCTAACATATGGAATTGTTTTAACATGGTCATACCATGGATCATTTTGGTATTTGATTTTAAATGTTAGTACCCCCATAGAGTCCCCCAAAAATAAAAATACATTATTTTATTGAACATTGAATTTGGCCTTACTGCTATTAGCCCATAGAAAAACGCATTGAATAGAATATTCATACATGGTAAAACAGATAGTCAAAAAATACATCAAAAGGAAGTTTGTTTTGAAGTGTCTCCTGTATCTGAGCAATATAAGAAAGATCACTGTTTTTGGGACCCATATTTAACTCCATTTTTGTGGCACTAAACTACTTCCATATACACTACCTTTCAAAAGTTTGTGGTCTCATAAATGTCCTTGTTTTTGAAAGTTACGTAATATCCATTAAAATAACATCAAATTGATCAGAAATACAGTGTAGACATTGTTAATGTTGTAAATGGCTATTGTAGCTGGATTTTTATGGAATATCTACATAGGCGTACAGAGGCCCATTATGATCAACCATCACTCCTGTGTTCCAATGGCACGTTGTGTTAGCTAATCCAAGTTTATAATTTACAAGGCTAATTGATCATTAGAAAACCATTTTTCAATTATGTTAGCACAGCTAAAAACGGTTGTTCTGATTAAATAAGCAATAAAACTGGCCTTCTTTAGACTAGTTGAGTATCTGGAGCAACAGCATACTACTATTTTTTTTAAGTGTTACTGGGCTACCATCAGATGAGAATTGTATTCGTGAGTCTTATCTTTCCATAGATGGGTCATATTAGGTTTGGACGCTAAAGACGTTTTCTTGAGAAGACTGATATTCGGAATGTCTCCTGCTCTGACGAACACTGCAGTGAATTTTACATAGACTATAAGGCGTTGAAACAACTTAATGGTAGCTTCCATGTTATTTAAATAGGCTATAACTGTTGTGCCTCTTCCTATGAATAGGCCTATGCATTATTCTAAGATCAAAGCCATGTATCCTAGAAGTTACTAGAGACCACAACCCTATAATAAAAATATAATTAATCAATAAAAATGATTTGAGGAAGACCCTATAGTAATGAAAAATTGTATATTTATGGGTTTGATATGATAATTACACCTTCACATTCAGTCAAATATGATTTAATTGGTTGTTCTAGAAGAGGTGGCTACTGTAACATATTGATGTTGGCACAGTGCCAGTGTGCAACCCCATGGTATTGATCCTTTTACAGTATTTGACAGTATGCCATGTATAGTTTTGAATGCCACCTAAATATATTACAAATGTTAAAAGGTGTCTGCCTGACTCATAGTCCATTCATCTCTCCTGTCTACTCTCACCCTATAGTCAATCCCACTCTTTGTTTTCATCGTGGGCGGAACAGTCATGTAAGTGTTTTCTGCATCTGAGGGAAAACTCACTAATTGTCCCTTTAGTCATTGATACTGCCAGGTCCATCAGAGTCTATCCACAGGGGTTGTAGTGTGCTCATTATTGTAATAGAAGTTGCATGTCTTGTCTCTGTAGATGGGATCACAAGAACAACCTAGAGCCTTGGAAAAAGATGGCTCCCACTGACATAAATTGGCTCTTACCCTTCCCCCTTTTGCCTATCTATCAATGAATGAATCAATGTTTTTTTTATAATGCCCTTTTTACATCAGTAATTGTCACAAAGTGCAAACTTATGTGCAGGCACTTTTTTTTGGAACCACTCAGCTACTCTGCTATGGCGTATGGCACTGTAATTCTTGTATCAAAGATCATATCGTTCTGTGCTTGTCTTTTGCAGCTCTTCACAGTCAACATGGACTACTCCAAACTAAAAAGGGATAGGCCTGTCTTTCTCAACTTCCTCTCTCCGACATTGCATTTAGTTTGAGGGGCCAACGCACTTTCGCCAGATGCCATAAAACCCATAGCACTTATATAATTCTGAGACACGCAGTTCACTTTAGTAGTTCTTCAGGTTCGTTTCCATTTGAGGGGGAAAGGAATCATGCCGTATAAGGTCTATGGGTGTCTACATGGGTGTAGACACCCATAGGCCTTGGTGTCTACAATCATATAGAATCATATAGAACAGGCAACCACCTACCTGTAGTACAAGGCAAAGTGATTTTGTTACTGTATTGTAAATTATTTGATAAATATTGACATAAACCTATTTTAATCATATCTCCTTCCATGTGTACTTTTTGGGGTATTATGTGTCAGTCTGGGGTGTAGTGATGTCGGTGCTCCCTCACTTTTGTTCAATTTGAGAATACACAGAGCTGGTAAAACTATTTCTGGAAAATGTATTCTGATCAATTCTAAATATATTTAATTACCACTAAAGTTACATAGAAAAATGATAGAATCCCAAATCAAATATGTATAGCAACCTAAATGTAATTGGTGGTTTCTTCCCTGTCTTCTCTCTGGTGGTGGCGAGAATGATGAACTATAGGCTACGTGTGTGTACTGCGGAGGCCCGTTGGAGGCTCACTGTGTGTCTGCCTTGATGTTCATAAAACTCCACGGACCCCTCTTGCGCAGTGGAACCCAGAACGTTTTGTGACCACGGCAACACCGTTCTGCCGAGGAAACCCAAGCCAGAGAGGTTGTAGACCTGCTTGGGATATTTTGCCTACATTGGCTATTGGTTGAGACACAGGCCCAAATCTAGCTTGGTATGTCAGGGCGGGCAATTGGAAATGTGAATTGGGCCAATTTTTTGAGGTAATAATTTAGCTTATAGTTCATTGAGATGCATGAATACACCACATCAAAAGATTGATTTAATGGCTGTTTTAAAATACATTTCCTGCAATTCTACGTAGTAGTGATTTATGTTCACTACTTGGTCAATTGATATGATACCATGTGTAATCTTTAATTTTGCAAATACATTCTGAGTTCACCTCTGTTTTCTTTTATTCTGTAATGGAGTATATTGTAATAGATGATGTGTGTTCAAGCTAATTAAATCAAAGTTGATTTATGATACCGTGCGTGAGCTACAGAATACAATTAAATGCCTACCTGCGATGAAGCTCTCGTCTAACAGTGCAATGATATTAAGCAACAGGTTTTTGTATTTGCATTGGGGTATAGCCTACAAATAGCGATACCACTTAGTCGTAGGCCTATTAGGCTAAAGGCCTGCTGCAAATTGTTATTGTTCCTGAACTATCCGAATGGCAGAACTTTCCTTCAGCACCACAAGTTGGTTCAACTTCTTTAACATCATTGAGCGATCCTGGTGCTGTCCTTTCAGCACCATGAAAATGACATCTCATCAAGATATGTTGCCTACGCCTAATAGTCATACTCATGACTTATTATTTTTTACAAATAGAAGATTATCACTTCTCACAATTTTTCCCATTGGGTAAAGTTAGATCAAAGCTGAATCAATGCCTTGCAAGATTACAATGATTCATTTTAGCATTTTACTTAACAGAACCGAATATACAGTGTATTCTGAAAATATTCAGAGCCCTTGAATTTTTCCACATTTTGTTACATTACAGCCTTATTCTAAAATGGATTAAGTAATTGTTTTCCTCATCAATTTGCACACAAACCACATAATGACAAAGCAAAAACTGATTTTTAGAAGTTTCTACAAATGTATTAAAAATGAAAAATAGATTATTTACATAAGTATTCAGACCCTTTGCTATGAGACTCGAAATTGAGCTCAGGTGCATCTTTTTTTCTATTGATCATCCTTGATGTTTCTACAACTTAATTGGAGTACACCTGTGGTAAACTCAATTGATTGGACATGATTTGGAAATGCACACACCTGTCTATATAAGTTGACGGTGATTGTCAGAGTAAAGTAGAGTGCCGAGACAGTAGAGTGCCGAGACAGGATTGTGTCGAGGCACAGATCTGGGGGAAGGGTACCAAAATATTTCTGCAGCAGTGAAGGTCCCCAAGAACACCATGGATTCCATCATTCTTAAATGGAAGACGTTTGGAACAACCAAGACTCTTCCTAGATCTGGCCATCTGGCAAAACTGAGCAATCGGGGGAGAAGGGCCTTGGTCAGGTAGGAGACCAAGAACCCGATGGTCACTCTGACAGAGCTCTAGACTTCCTGTGTGGAGATGGGAGAACCTTCCAGAAGGACAACCATTTCTGCAGCACTCCACCAATTAGGCCTTTATGGTAGAGTGGCCAGACGGAAGCCATTCCTCAGTAAAAGGCACATGACAGCCCACTTGGAGTTTGTCAAAAGGCACCTAAAGACACTCAGACCATGAGAAATAAGATTCTCTGGTTTGATGAAACCAACATTGAACTCTATGGCCTGAATGCCAAGCGTCACGTCTGGTAGAAACCTGTTATCATCCATGCTTTTCAGCCGCAGGGATTGGTAGACTAGTCAGGATCAAGGGAAAGTTGAACGGAGCAAAGTGCAAAGAGATCATTGATGAAAACCTGCTCCAGAGCGCTCAGGACCTCAGACTGGGGCGAAGGTTCACTTTCCAACTGGACAACGACCCTATGCACACAGCCAAGACAATACAGGAGTGGCTTCGAGACAAGTCTCTGAATGTCCTTGAGTGGCCAAGCCAGAGCCCGGACTTGAACCCAATCTAACATCTCTGGAGGGACTTAAAAGTAACTGTGCAGCAATGCTCCCCATCCAACCTGACAGAGCTAGAGAGGATCTGCAGAGAAGAATGGGTGAAACTCCCCAAATACAGGTGTGCCAAGCTTGTAGCGTCATATCCAAGAAGCCTCAAGGCTGTAATCGCTGTCAAAGGTGCTTCAACAAAGTACTGAATAAAGGGTCTGAATACTTATGTAAATGTAATATTTCAGTTTGTCAGTTATAAATTGGCAAAAAAAACTAAAAAACGTTGTCATTATGTGATATTGTGTGTAGATTGATGATGAAAAAAAACGCCGCATGCAACCAATTACCTTCAAAAGTCACATAATTAGTTAAATAAAGTCCAACTGTGTGCACTCTAAGTGTCATATGATCTGTCACATGATCTCAGTATATATACACCTGTTCTGAAAGGCCCATGAGTCTGCAACACCACTAAGCAAGCGGCACTATGAGGACCAAGGAGCTCTCCAAACAGGCCAGGCCAGGGACAATGTTGTGGAGAAGTACAGATCAGGGTTGGGTTATAAAACAATATCATAAACTTTGAACATCCCACATTGAAAGAACGTGGCACCACAACAAACCTGCCAAGAGAGGGCCGCCCACCAAAACACACAGACCAGGCAAGGAGGGCATTAATCAAAGAGGCAACAAAGAGACCAAAGATAACCCCGAAGAAGCTGCACTCCACTTTTTAAGCGGTACACTCCACAGAGCTGGGCTTTACGGAAGAGTGGCCAGAAATAAATAAGCGAACATGTTTGGTGTTTGCCAAAGGGCATGTGGGAGACTCCCCAAACATATGGAAGAAGGTACAGATGAGACTAAAATTGAGCTTTTTGGCCATCAAGGAAAACGCTATGTCTGGCACAAACCCAACACCTCGCATCACCCTGAGAACATCATTCCCACAGTGAAGCATGGTGGTGGCAGCATAATGCTGTGGGGATGTTTTTCATCGGCAGGGACTGGGAAACTAGTCAGAATTGAAGGAATGATAGATGGCGCTAAATACAGGGAAATTCTTGAGGGAAACCTGTTTCAGTCTTCCAGAGATTTGAGACTGGGACAGAGGTTCACCTTCCAGCAGGACAATGACCCTAAGCATACTACTGCTAAAGAAACACTTGAGTGGTTAAAGGGGAAACATCTAAATGTCTAAACATTTAAATGTCTAGTCAAAGCCCAGACCTCAATCCAATTGAGAATCTGTGGTATGACTTAAAGATTGCTGTACACCAGCGGAACCCATCCAACCTGAAGGAGCTGAAGCAGTTTTGCCTTGAAGAATGGGCAGAAATCCCAGTGACTAGATGTGCCAAGCTTATAGAGACATACCCCAAGAGACTTTCAGCTGTAATTGCTGCAAAAGGTGGCTCTACAAAGTATTGACTATGGGGGGTGAATAGTTATGCACATTCAAGTTGTCTGTTTTTTGTCTTATTTCTGGTTTGTTTCACAATAAAAAATATTTAGCATCTTCAAAGTGGTAGGCATGTTGTGTAACTCAAATGATACAAACCCCCCAAAAGGGGTGGGGGATTAATACTTTCATAAGCCACTATATTTAATACATTTTTGAATAAGGTTGTAACAGAACAACAAGTGGAAAAAGTCAAGGGGTCTGAATACTTTCCAGGGGCACTGTAATACCATTGCATAGTAGGCCTATAATGTTACTGTTGCACCAAAAACACCTAATTTCTAATGAGATTTTAAGGTGGTTAGCTGAAGCTGAATTGTCAAATTTGTTTTCTCATGCGCCAAAGCTCAACAGGTCGCACCACTAGGCAGGATATATGCTTTGATTGAAACAAAATACAAGAAAGGCTAATAGTTTGTTAACACCATCCGCACTAATTCACTCACGAAACAGTCATTAAAAAATATCTAAATGCATATTCCCATGAAACTGATTGAGACCAATCACATGATTGGCATGGAGAAGCAGTTTGGATGTTTCTCCATAAATTGTGACGTATTATCATTCATGATTGATGGCCTATTTTGAAATTAGGTCGCCTATGCCTAACTTTGTGTTTTAAGATATTAAAGACAATATGTGGGGGCAAAGGCAGATGTTGCAATTAGAGGATGCATTTTCTGCATGTTCTATATTGATAGGCTATTCAATTGGCTACATCTGTTGGTGCAAACTTTGAGGAAATTATGGAGTCATTTAAAAAAGTGCATTGCGCTCCCTCACCTAAAAAAAACATTGCGCTACATTACTGCAGTCAGGATGTCATCTGTGCATTATTGTCTTTTTTCTAAAGCTCTTGCATGGTGAAAATCTGATGTTTTTATAACAGATTAGTTGCAATAACAGTGTATCAAAAATCAAAAATGGTTGTTTAACCAGTCAGACTAGTCCTTTATGATCACAGGGATATACAAATCCATACCAATTTCAACCTTGAATTTCTGCTTCAGTTCAATGGAAATGTCATGCAGGTGAAAGAGGACCCAAAAGCGACTTAACAGAAACAGAGTTTATTTAAGTCCAAAACGGAATAACAGAAATCCTCTAGACTTGTAGAGGGGAAACAACTGGAGAAGCGGCCACAGACTGCAGGTCGCTTCGGGTAGGCGCAGGCCGTAGTCGACAGAGACACCTGCTCACACGCAGCATCTGATGAAGGCAAAAACACGACAGGACAGGGCGATACACAATCACGGCAAAAACACGACAGGACAGGGCGAAACGCAATCACAGCATGGTGAATACAATACAAGGAACCGACGGGACAGGAACGGATCACAAAGGAATAAATAGGGACTCTAATCAGGGGAAAGGATCGGGAACAGGTGTGGGAAGACTAAATGATGATTAGGGGAATAGGAACAGCTGGGAGCAGGAACGGAACGATAGAGAGAAGAGAGAGCGAGAGAGTGAGAGAGGGAGGGGGAGAGAGAGGGATAGAAGGAGGGAAAGAACCAAATAAGACCAGCAGAGGGAAACGAATAGCATGGGGAGCACAGGGACAAGACATGATAATAAATGACAAACATGACAGTACCCCCCACTCACCGAGCGCCTCCTGGCGCACTCGAGGAGGAATCCTGGCGGCAACGGAGGAAATCATCGATGAGTGAACGGTCCAGCACGTCCCGAGACGGAACCCAACTCCTCTCCTCAGGACCGTAACCCTCCCAATCCACTAGGTATTGGTGACCCCGTCCCCGAGAACGCATGTCCATGATCTTATGTACCTTGTAAATAGGTGCGCTCTCGACAAGGACGGGAGGGGGAGGGAAGACGAACGGGGGTGCGAAGAAAGGGCTTAACACAGGAGACATGGAAGACAGGATGGACGCGACGAAGATGTCGCGGAAGAAGCAGTCGCACAGCGACAGGATTGACGACCTGGGAGACACGGAACGGACCAATGAACCGCGGAGTCAACTTACGAGAAGCTGTCGTAAGAGGAAGGTTGCGAGTGGAAAGCCACACTCTCTGGCCGCAACAATACCTTGGACTCTTAATCCTGCGTTTATTGGCGGCTCTCACCGTCTGTGCCCTGTAACGGCAAAGTGCAGACCTCACCCTCCTCCAGGTGCGCTCACAACGTTGGACAAACGCTTGAGCGGAGGGAACGCTGGACTCGGCAAGCTGGGATGAGAACAGAGGAGGCTGGTAACCCAGACTACTCTGAAACGGAGATAACCCGGTAGCAGACGAAGGAAGCGAATTGTGAGCGTATTCTGCCCAGGGAGCTGTTCTGCCCAAGACGCAGGGTTTCTGAAAGAAAGGCTGCGTAGTATGCGACCAATCGTCTGATTGGCCCTCTCTGCTTGACCGTTAGACTGGGGATGAAACCCGGAAGAGAGACTGACGGACGCACCAATCAAACGACAGAACTCCCTCCAAAACTGTGACGTGAATTGCGGGCCTCTGTCTGAAACGGCGTCTAACGGGAGGCCATGAATTCTGAATACATTCTCAATAATGATTTGTGCCGTCTCCTTAGCGGAAGGAAGTTTAGCGAGGGGAATGAAATGTGCCGCCTTAGAGAACCTATCGACAACCGTCAGAATCACAGTCTTCCCCGCAGACAAAGGCAGACCGGTAATGAAGTCTAAGGCAATGTGAGACCATGGTCGAGAAGGAATGGGGAGCGGTCTGAGACGACCGGCAGGAGGAGAGTTACCCGACTTAGTCTGCGCGCAGTCCGAACAAGCAGCCACGAAACGGCGCGTGTCACGCTCCTGAGTCGGCCACCAAAAGCGCTGGCGAATAGACGCAAGAGTGCCTCGAACACCGGGATGACCAGCTAACTTGGCAGAGTGAGCCCACTGAAGAACAGCCAGACGAGTGGAAACAGGAACGAAAAGGAGGTTACTAGGACAAGCGCGCGGCGACGCAGTGTGCGTGAGTGCTTGCTTAACCTGTCTTTCAATTCCCCAGACTGTTAACCCGACAACACGCCCATAAGGAAGAATCCCCTCGGGATCAGTAGAAGCCACAGAAGAACTAAACAGACGGGATAAGGCATCAGGCTTGGTGTTCTTGCTACCCGGACGGTAAGAAATCACAAACTCGAAACGAGCGAAAAACAACGCCCAACGAGCTTGACGGGCATTAAGTCGTTTGGCAGAACGGATGTACTCAAGGTTCTTATGGTCTGTCCAAACGACAAAAGGAACGGTCGCCCCCTCCAACCACTGTCGCCATTCGCCTAGGGCTAAGCGGATGGCGAGCAGTTCACGGTTACCCACATCATAGTTGCGCTCAGATGGCGACAGGCGATGAGAAAAATAAGCGCAAGGATGAACCTTATCGTCAGACTGGAAGCGCTGGGATAGAATGGCTCCCACGCCTACCTCTGAAGCGTCAACCTCGACAATGAATTGTCTAGTGACGTCAGGAGTAACGAGGATAGGAGCGGACGTAAAACGTTCTTTTAGAAGATCAAAAGCTCCCTGGGCGGAACCGGACCACTTAAAACACGTCTTGACAGAAGTAAGAGCTGTGAGAGGGGCAGCAACTTGACCGAAATTACGAATGAAACGCCGATAGAAATTAGCGAAACCTAAAAAGCGCTGCAACTCGACACGTGACCTTGGAACGGGCCAATCACTGACAGCTTGGACCTTAGCGGAATCCATCTGAATGCCTTCAGCGGAAATAACGGAACCGAGAAAAGTAACGGAGGAGACATGAAAAGAGCACTTCTCAGCCTTTACGTAGAGACAATTCTCTAAAAGGCGCTGTAGAACACGTCGAACGTGCTGAACATGAATCTCGAGTGACGGAGAAAAAATCAGGATATCGTCAAGATAGACAAAAACAAAAATGTTCAGCATGTCTCTCAGAACATCATTAACTAATGCCTGAAAAACAGCTGGCGCATTGGCGAGACCGAACGGCAGAACCCGGTACTCAAAATGCCCTAACGGAGTGTTAAACGCCGTTTTCCACTCGTCCCCCTCTCTGATGCGCACGAGATGGTAAGCGTTACGAAGGTCCAACTTAGTAAAGCACCTGGCTCCCTGCAGAATCTCGAAGGCTGATGACATAAGGGGAAGCGGATAACGATTCTTAACCGTTATGTCATTCAGCCCTCGATAATCCACGCAGGGGCGCAGAGTACCGTCCTTCTTCTTAACAAAAAGAACCCCGCCCCGGCCGGAGAAGAAGAAGGCACTATGGTACCGGCGTCAAGAGACACAGACAAATAATCCTCGAGAGCCTTACGTTCGGGAGCCGACAGAGAGTATAGTCTACCTCGAGGAGGAGTGGTCCCCGGAAGGAGATCAATACTACAATCATACGACCGGTGAGGAGGAAGGGAGTTGGCTCGGGACCGACTGAAGACCGTGCGCAGATCATGATATTCCTCCGGCACTCCTGTCAAATCGCCAGGTTCCTCCTGAGAAGTAGGGACAGAAGAAACGGGAGGGATGGCAGACATTAAACACTTCACATGACAAGAAACGTTCCAGGATAGGATAGAATTACTAGACCAATTAATAGAAGGATTATGACATACTAGCCAGGGATGACCCAAAACAACAGGTGTAAACGGTGAACGGAAAATCAAAAAAGAAATAGTCTCACTGTGGTTACCAGATACTGTGAGGGTTAAAGGTAGTGTCTCAAATCTGATACTGGGAAGATGACTACCATCTAAGGCGAACATGGGCGTAGGCTTATCTAACTCTCTGAAAGGAATGTCATGTTTCCGAACCCATGCTTCGTCCATGAAACAACCCTCAGCCCCAGAGTCTATCAAGGCACTACATGTAGCACCCGAACCGGTCCAGCGTAGGTGGACCGACAAAGTAGTACAGGACTTTGATGGAGAGACTTGAGTAGTTGCGCTCACCTGTAGCCCTCCGCTTACAGATGAGCTCTGGCTTTTACTGGACATGAATTAAAAAAATGTCCAGCAACTCCGCAATAGAGGCACAGGCGGTTGGTGATCCTCCGTTCCCTCTCCTTATTCGAGATGCGAATCCCTCCCAGCTGCATGGGCTCAGTCTCAAAGCCAGAGGAGGGAGATGGTTGCGATGCGGAGCAGGGAAACACCGTTGATGCGAGCTCTCTTCCACGAGCCCGGTGACGAAGATCTACCCGTCGTTCTATGCGGATGGCGAGAGCAATCAAAGAGTCCACATCTGAAGGAACCTCCCGGGAGAGAATCTCATCCTTAACCACTGCGTGGAGTCCCTCCAGAAAACGAGCGAGCAGCGCCGGCTCGTTCCACTCACTAGAGGCAGCAAGAGTGCGAAACTCAATGGAATAATCCGTTATGGACCGTTCACCTTGGCATAAGGAAGCCAGGGCCCTAGAAGCCTCCCCACCAAAAACTGAACGGTCAAAAACCCGAATCATCTCCTCTTTAAAGTTCTGGAACTTGTTAGAGCAATCAGCCCTTGCCTCCCAGATAGCTGTGCCCCATTCTCGAGCCCGGCCAGTAAGGAGTGAAATGACGTAAGCAACCCGAGCTCTCTCTCTAGAGTATGTGTTGGGTTGGAGAGAGAACACAATCTCACACTGCGTGAGAAAGAAGCGGCACTCAGTGGGCTGCCCGGAGTAGCAAGGTGGGTTATTAACCCTAGGTTCTGGAGGCTCGGCAGGCCAGGAAGTAACAGGTGGCACGAGACGTAGACTCTGGAACTGTCCAGAGAGGTCGGAAACCTGAGCGGCCAGGTTCTCCACGGCATGGCGAGCAGCGGACAATTCCTGCTCGTGTCTGCCGAGCATGGCTCCTTGGATCTCGACGGCAGTGTAACGAGCGTCTGAAGTCGCTGGGTCCATTCCTTGGTCGGTTCCTTCTGTCATGCAGGTGAAAGAGGACCCAAAAGCGACTTAACAGAAACAGAGTTTATTTAAGTCCAAAACGGAATAACAGAAATCCTCTAGACTTGTAGAGGGGAAACAACTGGAGAAGCGGCCACAGACTGCAGGTCGCTTCGGGTAGGCGCAGGCCGTAGTCGACAGAGACACCTGCTCACACGCAGCATCTGATGAAGGCAAAAACACGACAGGACAGGGCGATACACAATCACGGCAAAAACACGACAGGACAGGGCGAAACGCAATCACAGCATGGTGAATACAATACAAGGAACCGACGGGACAGGAACGGATCACAAAGGAATAAATAGGGACTCTAATCAGGGGAAAGGATCGGGAACAGGTGTGGGAAGACTAAATGATGATTAGGGGAATAGGAACAGCTGGGAGCAGGAACGGAACGATAGAGAGAAGAGAGAGCGAGAGAGTGAGAGAGGGAGGGGGAGAGAGAGGGATAGAAGGAGGGAAAGAACCAAATAAGACCAGCAGAGGGAAACGAATAGCATGGGGAGCACAGGGACAAGACATGATAATAAATGACAAACATGACAGGAAATTGGTTGAATCAACATTGTTTCAACGTAATTTGTCAATATATTGAATGTAAAAATGGATTCAAAATGGTCGCCATCTGCCGGTGATTTGCAAGATATGCAATGATACAAGTTAAAGGAGGGCTGTTATTGGTTACATTGCCTACTATGCCAATTTATCTGTATAAAATGGGCCATAACCTAGCAGAGATCCCACTCTGGAACTTTGAAATGCCCGTAGAGCAGTGGTTCCCAACCTTTTATGAAGCGTGGCACACCTTGATGGGATATACAATTCTGGACCTAAAATGTCTCTTTTAATTTATTTTGTGGTAGTCACATCTGAGCCATACTGAAAATCCTCTAGGTGGGACAACCACATTTCACAGGCATAGTAAGTACACTTTTCCCTCAATAAAGTAGCTATCTGCAAAGTCCGAGCTAGAAAGGGGGGGTGGGGGGAGTCAAGTGCTGGTTCAGGAAAGACATATTTTTGGGGGGTGGGGGGTCGAGGTGAGGAGGGGGATTGTTTAAGATACTCTGAAGAAGTAGGGTTTCAGGTGCCTTTCGGAAGATGGGCAGGGACTCTGCTGTCTTAGCTTCAGGGGGAAGCTGGTTCCACCATTGGGGAGCCAGGACATAGAAGAGCTTGGACTGGGCTGAGCAGGAGCCAAGAGACCAGAGGTGGCAGAACGGAGTGCTCAGGTTGGGGTGTAGGGTTTGAGCACAGCCTGAAGGTAGGAAGGGGCAGTTCCTCTTGCTGCTCCTTAGGCAAGCACCATGGTCTTGTAATGGTTGTGAGCTTTGACTGGAAGCCAGTGGAGTGTGCAGAGGAGCCGCGTGACATGGGAGAACTTGGGAAGGTTGAAAACCAGGCACGCTGCATAAGTTCTGGGTAAGTTGCAGGGGTTTGATGGCAAAAGCAGCGAGCACAGCCGACAGCGAGTTGCAGTAGTCCAGATGGGGGATGACAAGTGCATGGATTAAGACCTGTGCCGCTTCCTGTGTGAGATAGGGTCGTACTCTATGGATGTTGTAGAGCATGAACCTGCAGGAGCGAGTCACAGCTTTGATGTTTGCAGAGAACGACAGGGTGTTGTCCAAGGTCACGCCAAGGTTCTTTGCACTCTGGGAGGGCGACACTGTGGAGTTGTCAACCGTGAAGGAGAGGTCTTCGAGTGGGCAGGCCTTCCCCGGGAGGAAGAGCAGGTCCGTCTTGTCAAGGTTGAGTTTGAGGTGGTGGGCCAATGCAGAGATGCGTATCGTCGCCTGGGTGTCAGAAAGGGGAAGGAGAAAAGTGTCACCTGCATAGCAATGATAGGAGAGACCATGTGAGGATATGACAGAGCCGAGTGACTTGCTGTATAGAGAGAAGAGGAGAGGGCCAAGTACCGAGCCCTGGGGGACACAAGTAGTGAGAGTACGTGGTGCAGACACAGATCCTCTCCACGTCACCTGGTAGGAACGGCCTACAGTGTGCAGAGCCTGAGACACCCAGCCCTGAGTGGGTGGAGAGGAGGATCTGATGGTTCACGGTGTTGAAGACAAATATGAGAACAGAGCAGAGAGTCAGCTCTGGCAGTGTGGAGAGCCTCCGTGACACACAGAAGAGCAGTCTCGGTTGAGTGATCCGTTTTGAAGCTTGACCGTTTAGGGTCAAGAAGATTGTTTTGTGTTTTGGAAAGAAAAGAAAGAAGCGATTCAGTTCTATAGTTTTTTACGTTAGATGAGTTGAGTGTTGGTTTCTTGAGAAGGGGAGCGACTCAAGAGATTTTGAAGTCTGAGGGGATGCAGCTAATGGTCAGGGGTGAGTTGATGAGGGAGGTGAGGAATGGGAGAAGGTCTCCAGAGATGGTCTGGAGAAGGGAGGAGGGGACGGGGTTGAGTGGGCAGGTTGTTGGGCGGCCAGACCTCTAGTTTCGGGATTTAATCTGGAGAGAGAGGGGAGAAAATGCTTAAGGCGTAGGGTAGTTCTGGATAAATGGGGCCAATGGACTCAATAGACTGAGTGAATGAGGAAGTAGTTGACAAATGACGAAGTAGTTGACAAAGTCGTCCACAGAGAGGGAGGAGGGAGGGGTTTGGGGATTAAAGAAAGAGGCGAATGTGGAACAGAATTTCCTAGGGTTAGTTGCAGAAGCTTGAAATTTAGAAGGATAGAAAGTGGCAGCGGTCACAGTGGGAAAGAAGGTAAAGAGAAGCAAGTGAAAGGATAATAGGTCCTCTGGAAATGTAGTTCTCCTAAATTTTCCCTTCGCTGCCCACAGCCCTGTTCTGTAAGCTCGCAATGAGTCACTCAGCCATGGAGCAGGAGGGGAGGGGAGAGCCAAGCCGGCCGGGAGGAAAGGGGACAGTGTGCGTCATAGGACGCGGAAAGGGAGGAGGGTAGGGTCGAATAGGCAGAATCAGGAGACAGGAGGAAGAAAGATTTAGCAGGGAGAGATGATAGGATAGAAGAGGAGAGAGTAATGGGAGAGAGAGCAAAGATTGGGACAGTGCATTACCACCTGGGTAGGGGCTAACTGGCTAGGGAGACTTGGAGGGGGGTTGCAATGAGATTAGTAGGAGAGCAGCCACTAGTAAAGATGAGGTCAAGTGTATTTCCTGCCTTGTGAGTTGGAGGGGATTGGGAAAGGGTGAGGTTAAAAGAGGAAAGGAAAGAGAGAGTTGGAAAGAAATGAATTGAAGGCAGACATCGGGAGGTTGAAGTCACCAAGTACAAAAAGCAGTGAACCATCATCAGAAAATGAGCTTATCATCAAGGTGCCATTGAACTCTCCAAGGGCACCTGGTGGGTGATAGGTGACAATGTTAAGCTTAAGTGATAGTGACCGCATGGAATTCAAATGAGGAGGAGGAGGACAGGTGAGAGAGGGAGAAAAGAGAAAACCTCGAGTTAGGAGAAATGAGTAGCCCTGTGCCACCACCACAATGACCAGATGCTCTTAGACTATGAGAGAAAACACTGCTTGAGTAGCAGTGTTCTCTGGGGTGATCCATGTCTCCTTCAGGGCCAGAAAGTCAAGGGATTGAAGGGCAGATTAACTCTGCAATCTTGACAGCAGCTCGGCAGTTCCAAACACTCCCAAAGACCCGGAATTCCACATGGGTTGTGCGTGTAGGGTACACTAAATTAGGAGGGTGGCAGCCAATGTTTCCTCACCAATGTGTCAGAAGAAACACCTGGCGACCTGGTTAGCGTGCACTGCACCTGGCCCACCACAGGAGTCGCTAGTGCGTGATGAGACAAGGATATCTCTACTGGCCAAACCCTCCCTAACCCGGACGACGCTATGCCAATTGTGCGTCGCCCCACAGACCTCCCGGTCGCGGACGGCTGCGACAGAGCCTGGGCGAGAACCCAGAGTCTCTGGTGGCACAGCTAGCACTGCGATGCAGTGCCCTAGATCACTGCACCATAACATTTTAACATTCTAAATAGCTGTTCTATCGTTCAGCCTACAGTAGTATTGTTTGATGCAAGAAACCACTTTACAAAATAAAATGCATTATTATTACCATGCCATTATTACAGAGAATCAGACAAATTATGCTACCCTCTGCCTATTGGTTACTTAGCTTATTCAAAATACAACACTGTCCCTTTAAGACAAAAAAAATCTCATTCATCTGACTCATTTTTCAAAGATGTTGAGGTATGTACACGTTTTGTGCTTTTGTAGGAAGCAATCACTCCCCTGTAGCTGACTTCAAATTATCGAAACTGGGCTAATATGTCACTAACTGCTAGAGTCCCTAAACCGTCTGTCCTGAGCTACGAGAGTCTCCCGTCTGTCCTGAGCTGCTAGTCTCCCATCTGTCCTGACTGCTAGAGTCTCCCGTCTGTCCTGACTGCTAGAGTCTCCCGTCTGTCAGCCAGCCAGGAGCTGCCAGAGCCGTCAGCCAGCCAGGAGCTGCCAGAGCCGTCAGCCAGCCAGGAGCTGGCCCGTCACGTCTGCGATGCAGGAATCGCCCTTCACTACGGAGCTGCCGGAGTCGCCCGCCTGTCCGGCGCTGCCGGAGTCTCCCGTCCATTTGGGACCTGTGGCGTGGGTCCCCAGTCCAAGGTCGGCGGCGAGGGTCGCCGCTCTAAAGAGGCCATGGAGGCGGGCTAAGAGGCGCACTAAAACTATGGTGAAGTGGAGTCCATGTCCCGTGCCAGAGCCGCCACCGCGGACAGAGGCCCACCCAGGCACTCCCCTATAGGTTCAGGTTTTGCGGCCGGAGTCCGCACCTTTGGGGGGGGGGGGGGGGTACTGTCACGTTCTCTGATCTTTATTTCCTTTGTTTTGTCTTTATTTAGTATGGTCAGGGCGTGAGTTGGGGTGGGCAGTCTGTTTGTTTTTCTATGTTGGTTTTTGTGTTCAGCCTAGTATGGTTCTCAATCGGAGGCAGGTGTCGTTAGTTGTCTCTGATTGAGAATCATACTTCGGTAGCCTGGGTTTCACTGTTGGTTTGTGGGTGTTTGTTTCCGTGTGAGTGTTTGTCGCCACATGGTACTGTTTCGGTTTTCGTTTTCATCAAATTGTTTATTGTTTTGTATTTCAATGTTCAGTTCGTTTTTAATAAATCGTCATGAACACTTACCACGCTGCATCTTGGTCCGATCCTTACTCCTCTTCAGATGAAGAGGAAATCTGCCGTTACAAACACAACAGGAAGGCAACACAAAACAGGGTACAAACATCATTGGACACAAACAACAGCACAAAGGGAAAGACGGTAGAGACAACAATACATCACGTAAGCAGCCACAACTGTCAGTAAGAGTGTCCATAATTAAGTCTTTGAATGAAGAGATTGAGCTAAAACTGTCCAGTTTGAGTATTTGTTGCAGATCTTTCCAATCGCTAGCTGCAGCGAACTGAAAAGACGAGCGAAACAGGGATGGGTGTGCTTTGGGGATCTTTAACAGAATATGACTGGCAGAATGGGTGTTGTAAGTGGAGGATGGGGGCTGCAGTAGATATCTCAGATAGGGGAGAGTGAGGCCTAGGAAGGTTTTATAAATAAGCATCAACCAGTGGGTCTTGCGACGGGTATACAGAGATGAGCATTTTACAGAGGAGTATAGAGTGCAGGGATGTGTCCTATAAGGAGTATTCCCCCTCAGGAGACTGAAAATATTTGGCATGGGTTCTCAGATCCTCAAAAGTTTCTACAGCTGCAATGTCGAGAGCATCCTGACTGGTTGCATCTTTGCCTTGTATGGCAACTGCTCGGCCTCTGACCGCAAGGCACTACAGAGGGTAGTGATTATGGCCCAGTACATAACTGGGGCTAAGCTGCCTACCATCCAGGACCTCTACACCAGGCGGTATCACAGGAAGGCCCTAAAAATTGTCAAAGACCCCAGCCACCCCAGTCATAGACAGTTATCCATGCTATCACATGGCAAGCAGAACCGGAGCGCCAAGTGTAGGACCAAAAGGCTTCTCAATAGCTTCCTGGACTATTTGCATTGTGTCCCGCCACCCCCCACCTACCAACCTCCTCTTTTACGCTGCTACTACTGTCTGTTTATCATCTACGCATAGTCACTTTAACTATACCAAAATGTACATATTAGCTCAATTAGCGTGACTAACCAGTGCCCCCGCACATTGACTCTGTACGGTATCACCTGTACGGTACCACTGTTATTTTCACTGTCATTTTCCTTCTTTTTTTCCCCTTTTTTCCCTTTACTTATCTATTGTTTACCTAATACCTATTTTTCACTTAAAAATTGCACTGTTTGTTAGGGTTTGTAAATAAGCATATCACTGTATCACTGTTGTATTCGGCGCACGTGACAAATAAACTTTGATTTGATTTGGTGGCAAATCTGATGGCAGAATGGTAAAGAACATCTCATCTAGTCGCTCAGGAGCACCCTTACCTGTCGATCTATAAATCTCTGTAATCTAGCATGGGTAGGATGGTCATCTGAATCAGGGTTAGTTTGGCAGCTGTGGTGAAAGAGAAGCGATTACGATAGATTTAACTTTAGCCTAAAGCTTTGATATGTGCTGAGAGAAGGACTGTGTACCGTCCAGCCATACTTGTCAGATGTGACGACCTCAAGCTCTAAGGGACATTTTTCTTACCAAACCACATGACCTTTGTTTTGGAGGTGTTCAGAACAAGGCTAAGGGCAGAGAAAGCTTCTACAAGCTTTGTTGAAGAGTGTTTAAGACAAAATCCGGGGAGGTGCCAGCTGAGTATAAGACTATCATCTGCATATAAATGGATAAGAGAACTTCCTACTGCCTGAGATATCTTGTTTATGTAAATTGAGAAGAGAGTGGGATTGGTTATAATCTGAGAAAGATGTAGGCAGTCCCATTGCTTTAGGACTTGGTCAGGTGGTTTAAGCATGTCCCAGTTATCGATCACCTAGCAGGGCAAATTCAGACTTAGTGTAAAGGGCCAGGAGAGAGCTTAGGGCATGTAGGGTACAGGCCGGTGGTGATGGAGGACTATAACACCCAGCGCCAGTCAACAAAGAGCTATTTGAAAGTTTAATGCTTAAAACCAGCAAATCCAATTGTTTGGGGACAGACTTGGTGGAGACAACCGAGCACTGAAGGTGATCCTTGGTAAAGACTGCCACTCCTTCACCTTTGGAAGATCTGTCTTGCCGAAAAAGGTTATAACCAGAAAGGTTAACATCAGTATTCAAAACACTTTTCCTTAACCACGTCTCAGTAATGACTAACACATCTGGATTGGAGCTGTGAATCCACACTTTCAATTGATCCATTTTAGGTAATAAGCTTCTAGTGTTAACGTGCAGAAAACCCAGGTTTTTACGAGAGCAGAAATCAGTGAAGCAGATATCAGAGCACAAGTCGGAATTGGAGCTAGCAACAGTAGATGGGCATTTCCAGAAATCAACAACAGTATTACAATCAAGGCATTGCAGAGGACATGAAGAGCTCTGCAGTGTTGATTTATGACATTTGAAAATGCATCAGATGGCAACAAGATCATATTGTATAGCAATTTCATCGGGTAACATGAATACAAAGCTGGCGAAAGGTGGTTAGAATAGAATGGGTTGCCAAAAGCTTGTGTAACCAGTAAAGAGTCAAGAGTCCCGAGTGTGGGAAAAAAACAAGTAAGTCTATAGTCACGAGGCAAATAGCAATGGGTGGGTGGGGGGCATCTGTATAGCTTGGAAAAAGGTGTTTTGATCTGAAGTGAAGGTTATGTTGTGGAGGGTAGCATCCTGTATATGTCCCTGCCGAAAAATTCAAGTTTATCTAACTCCAAAACTATCTTATTGTAAAAAAACATGTTAAAAAATGTGAGAACTCACATGCAGCTGTGTCTCTCTAAGCAGTCTATCTGTAATGTGTTTAGGGTTACGCTGGGAACCAACTTGAACCTAAACACCTTTTACTTTTCACGTGGGCTTTGCTCCTTTCATATTTATTTTGATCCTGACAATCTCCCCAGTCCCTACCAGTGACAAGCATACCCATAACGTTATGCTGCCAGCATAATACTTGAAAATACAGATGATCAACGTTGCATTCACTCCACATTACTGGCCAATAAACCATCCATCCTCAACAGTATCCCCCTGTAGGCGTATAGGCCAACACTGCTGTTAGCAGAATCTGAAGCTTCAGGTTTCGACACCATGTGACCCATCATGGTTTCCCCCTTCATCTGTGGCAATCACTGAGGTATAAAGAACTGGAGAATGCAAGATGTCCCACCGTTGTTTTCAAGGTAATATTCTCACCATAGTTGGCCGGTGGCACCTTATTTGGGGAGGATGGGCTCATAGTAATGACTGGAATGGGCTGCATCCAGACCAACATCACATGCGCACTAGCACTCAGTGAGTACCGCAAGCAGCGACAACGTCATCCAAAAACATGGCAGACATTGGATGAATATATAATATTAATATCTTTGTCTGTGAGTAATGGGGAAAAAAAATCAACCTCAGAAACGATTATTTAGAAACATTCAATGGATGTTTTGTGCGCAAAGATGATGACTAAAGTGTCTTATTAGATATTTTCTATTCTGACATCTCTGTGGCCTATAGAAATGGTATTTTTTGTCCGGGTGTCAGAACTGCAGTACCGAAGCAAGACTGTAGGAGCAGTTCAAACCTGCTTCTAAACCCTAGTTCCTTGGTGGCCAACCTCTCAATTTTTGCATTTATGTTATGCATTTTCTTACTAAATCAAGTTGATAACGCCATTTCCCTGTCCCCTCTTGCAGTCTGTCTACAAAGGGCATGTCATGTATTTCAGTCTATGACTAATCTTAATAACTATCATGATTTTCTGACTGAATATGCTGTTCACATCATGCAATATGTGTTTGAAGCTGGTTACGCTTAATTTCAAATGACCTACAGTGTGAAACTAGGGTAAAATCACCAAACAAACAAAGGTCTTCTTCAAGATGGCGCCGATAGAGATGGCAGCTTTGCATCAAGCCCTTAGGAAACTGTGAAGTATTTTGTTTTTTTTCTGTAGTATTTCTTACATTGTTAGCCCAGAAAACCTTAAGTGTTAGTACATACAGCCGGGAAGAACTATTGGATATCAGAGAGACGTCAACTTACCAGCACAACCAGCACTACTACCAAGAATATGACTTTCCCAAAGCGGATCCTTTGTCTGCACCTACCAGGGCGTTTGAACTGATTCCAGAGGCCAACCCAAAACAACACCATCGGAGAAGAGGATCCCGGAGCGGTCTTCTAGTGAGGCTTTGGATGCGCACACACCACCCACCGCTTCCAAGTATATGACTCGCTAATGTCCAGTCCCTAGTTAACAAAGTCGTAGAAATTTGGGCAAGAGTTGCTTTCCAAAGAGATATGTGGGATTATAACATACTCTATTTCAAGGAGACATGGCTAGCTGGGGACATGCTGTCGGAGTCCATACAGCCAATGGGATTGTCAGTGCATTGCGCCGACAGGAACAAACATCTCTCTGGTAAGAAGAAGGGCGGGGTTGTATGTTTCATGATTAACATTTACATTTTACATTTAAGTCATTTAGCAGACGCTCTTATCCAGAGCGACTTACAAATTAACGACTTGTGGTGTAATTGTAACAACATACAAGAACTCAAGTCCTTTTGTTCACCTGACCTAGAATTCCTCAATAAAATGCAGACCGTATTATCTCCAAAGAGAACTCTCCTCGGTTATCGTCACAGCCGTCTATATCCCCCCGCAAGAGGATACCAATACGGCCTACAAGGAACTTCACTGGACTTTATGCAAAATGGAAACCATATATCCTACATTTATTGAAGCTGGGGATTTTATCAAAGCTAATCTGAGAACAAGGCTAGCTAAATTCTATCAGCATATTGATTGCAGTACACAAGTGAGTAACACACTTGACCACTGCTACTCTAACTTCTGCAATGCTTACAAGGCCCTACCCAGCCCTCCTTTCCACAAATCTGACCATGACTCCATCTTGTTGCTCCGCTCCTATAGGCAGAAATGAAAACAGGAAGCACCCGTGCTTAGGTCTATCCAACGCTGGTCTGACCAATCGGATTCCACACTTCAAGATTGCTTCGATCACATGGACTGGGATATGTTCCGGGTAGCCTCAGACAATAACATTGACATATACGCTGACTCGGTGAGCGAGTTTATAAGGAAGTGTACAGGAGATGTTGTACCCACTGTGACTATTAAAACCTTCCCTAACCAGAGACTGTGGATTGATGGCAGAATTCACGCAAAACTGAAAGCACTTACCACCGCATTTAATCATGGCAAGGCGACTGGAAACAGTGTAGTTATTCCCTCCGTAAGGCAATCAAACAAGCAAAGTGTCAGTGTAGAGACAAAGTGGAGTCGCAATTCAACTGCTCAAATATGAGATGTATGTGGCAGGGTCTACAGACAATCACGGATTACAAAAAGAAACCAGCCCAGTTGCGGACATCAACGCGTTGCTCCCAGACAAGTTAAACAACTTCTTTGCACACTTTGAGGACAATACAGTGCCACCAACACGGCCCGCTACCAAAAACTGTGGGCTCTCCTTCTCCATGACCGACGTGAGTAAAACATTTATACGTGTTAACCCTTACAAGGCTGCTGGCCCAGACGGCATCCCAAGCCACGTCCTCAGAGCATGCGCAGATCAGCTGGCTGGTGTGTTTATGGACATATTCAATCAATTCCTATTCCAGTCTGCTGTCCCCACATGCTTCAAGATGGCCACCATTGTTCCTGTTCCCAAGATAATGAAGGTAACTGAACTAAATTACTATATGGCTCTCTATCCACCGGATGTGTACCAAACTCACTAAACGTGGCAGTAATAAAGCCTCTCTTGAAAAAGCCAAACCGTGACCCAGAAAACATAAAAAACTATCGGCCCATATCGAATCTTCCATTCCTCTCAAATTTCTTAGAAAAGGCTGTTGCGCAGCAACTCACTACCTTCCTGAAGACAAACAATGTATACAAAATGCTTCAGTCTGGTTTTAGACCCCATCATAGCACTGAGACTGCACTTGTGAAGGTGGTAAATGACATTTTAATGGCATCGGACCGATGCTCTGCATCTGTCCTCGTGCTCCTAGACCTTAGTGCTGCTTTTGATACCATCGATCACCACATTCTTTTGGAGAGATTGGAAACCCAAATTGGTCTACACGGACAAGTCCTGGCCTGGTTTAGATCTTATCTGTCGGAAAGATATCAGTTTGTCTCTGTGAATGGTTTGTCCTCTGACAAATCAACTGTAAATTCCGGTGTTCCTCAAGGTTCCGTTTTAGGACCACTATTGTTTTCACTATATATTTTACCTCTTGGGGATGTTATTCGAAAACATAATGTTAACTTTCACTGCTATGCGGATGACACACAGCTGTACATTTCAATGAAACATGGTGAAGCCCCATAATTGCCCTTGCTAGAAGCATGTATTTCGGACATAAGGAAGTGGATGGTTGCAAACGTTCTACTTTTAAATTCGGACAAAACAGAGATGCTTGTTCTAGGTCCCAAGAAACAAAGAGATCTTCTGTTGAATCTGACAATTAATCTTAATGGTTGTACAGTCGTCTCAAATAAAACTGTGAAGGACCTTGGCGTTACTCTGGACCCTGATCTCTATTTTGAAGAACATATCAAGACCATTTCAAGGACAGCTTTTTTCCATCTTCGTAACATTGCAAAAATCAGAAACTTTCTGTCCAAAAATGATGCAGAAAAATGAATCCATGCTTTTGTCACTTCTAGGTTAGACTACTGCAATGCTCTACTTTCCGGCTACCCGGATAAAGCACAAAATAAACTTCAGTTTGTGCTAAATACGGCTGCTAGAATCCTGACTAGAACCAAAAAACTTGATCATATTATTCCAGTGCTAGCCTCCCTACACTGGCTTCCTGTCAAAGCAAGGGCTGATTTCAAGGTTTTACTGCTAACCTAAAAAACATTACATGGGCTTGCTCCTACCTTTCTCTCTGATTTGGTCCTGGCGTACATACCTACACGTACGCTACGGTCACAAGACGCAGGCCTCCTGATTGTCCCAAAAATTTCTAAGCAAACAGCTGGAGGCAGGACTTTCTCCTATAGAGCTCCATTTTTATGGAACGGTCTGCCTACCCATGTCAGAGACGCAAACTCGGTCTCAACCTTTAAGTCTTTACTGAAGACTAATCTCTTCAGTGGGTCATATGATTGAGTGTAGTCTGGCCCAGGAGTGGGAAGGTGAACGGAAAGGCTCTGGAGCAACGAACTGCCCTTGCTGTCTCTGCCTGGCCGGTTCCCCTCTTTCCACTGGGATTCTCTGCCTCTAACCCTATTACAGGGGCTGAGTCACTGGCTTACTGGGGCTCTCTCATGCCGTCCCTGGAAGGGGTGCGTCACCTGAGTGGGTTGATTCACTGATGTGGTCATCCTGTCTGGGTTGGCGGCCCCCCTTGGTTGTGCCATGGCGGAGATCTTTGTGGGCTATACTCAGCCTTGTCTCAGAATGGTAAGTTGGTGGTTGAACATATCCCTCTAGTGGTGTGGGGGCTGTGCTTTGGCAAAGTGGGTGGGATTTATCCTTCCTGTTTGGCCCTGTCCGGGGGTGTCCTCGGATGGGGCCACAGTGTCTCCTGACCCCTCCTGTCTCAGCCTCCAGTATTTATGCTGCAGTAGTTTGTGTCGGGGGGCTAGGGTAAGTTTGTTATGTCTGGAGTACTTCTCCTGTCCTATCCTGTGTGAATCTAAGTGTGCATTCTCTAATTCTCTCCTTCTCTCTTTCTTTCTCTCTCTCGGAGGACATGAGCCCTAGGACCATGCTCCAGGACTACCTGACATGATGACTCCTTGCTGTCCCAAGTCCACCTGGCCATGCTGCTGCTCCAGTTTCACCTGTTCTGCCTTATTATTATTCGACCATGCTGGTCATTTATGAACATTTGAACATCTTGGCCATGTTCTGTTATAATCTCCACCCTGCACAGCCAGAAGAGGACTGGCCACCCCACATAGCCTGGTTCCTCTCTAGGTTTCTTCCTAGGTTTTTCCTAGCCACCGTGCTTCTACATCTGCATTGCTTGCTGTTTGGGATTTTAGGCTGGGTTTCTGTACAGCACTTTGAGATATCAGCTGATGTACGAAGGGCTATATAAATACATTTGATTTGATTTGATTTGATATCCCTGTAGCAATCCTGCAAAACATCAACATCAACGTCAACAGTGAAAAGGCGACTCTGGGATGCTGGCCTTCTAGGCAGAGTTGCAAAGAAAAAGCCAGATCTCAGACTGGCAAATAAAAATAAAAGATTAAGATGGTTAAAAGAACACAGACACTGGAGAGAGGAACTCTGCCTAGAAGAACATTCCGGAGTCGCTACTTCACTGTTAACGTTGAGGCTGGTGTTTTGTGAGTACTATTTAATTAAGCTTCCAGTTGAGAACTTGTGAAGCACCTGTTTCTCAAACTAGACACTAATGTACTTGTCCTCATGCTCAGTTGTGCACCGGGGTCTACCACTCCTCTTTCTATTCTGGTTAGAGACAGTTTGCACTGTTCTGTGAAGGGAGTTGTACACAGCGTTGTCTGAGATCTTCAGTTTCTTGGCAATTTCTCGCATGAAATAGACTTCCAATCTCAGAACAAGAATAGACGTACGAGTTGCAAAAGAAAGGTCTTTGTTTCTGGACATTTTTAGCTTGTAATGGAATCCACAAATGCTGATGCTCCAGGTACTAAACTAGTACGAAGAAGGACAGTTTTATTAATTCTTTAATCAGCACAACAGTTTTCAGCTTTGCTAACATAATTGCAAAAGGGTTTTCTTATGATCAATTAGCCTTTTAAAATTATAAACTTGGATTAGCTAACACAGCGTGCCATTGGAACACAAGAGTGATGGGACTCTGTATGCCTATGTAGATATTCCATAGAATATCAGCCATTTCCAGCTACAATAGTCATTTACAACATTAACAATGTCTACACTGTATTTCTGATCAATTTGATGTTATTTTAATGGGAAAAAAGTTATTATCTTTCAAAAACAAGGACATTTCTAAGTGACCCCAAACTTTTGAATGGTAGTGTATATATTATCATCCCATTCCTTTACTAGATTGTGTGTATTAAGTTTTGTTGTGAAATTGTTTGATATTACCTGTTAGATACTGCTGCACTGTCGGATCTAGAGGCATAAACATTTCACTACACTCGCAATAACATCTGCTAACCATGTGTATGTGACCAATAAAATTTGATTTGATTTGTAATTTTCACAAGATTGTGCAGGGCTTGAATTCTAATGGCCACAATGAAATTATTATTATATTTTTAAAATAATTTTTTTGAATCTTTATTTAACTAGGCAAGTGAGTTAAGAACATATTCTTATTTACAATGACAGCCTACACTGGCCGAACGCTGACAACGCTGGGCCAATTGTGCGCCGCCCTATGGGACTCCCAATCACAGCCGGATGTGATACATCCGGTACTGTAGTGCCACCTCTTGCACTGAGATGCAGTGCCTTAGACCGCTGTGTCACTCAGGAGTCCATCAGCATAGATGCAGCTTAAATCAAGTACAATTTGATTTGCAGAGTAAAGTGACTAGACATCAGGATAGATAATAATAAAAGTAAAATAAATAACAGAGTAGCAGCATATGATGAGTATGAAAGTATGTGTGTATGTGTTCATATTTAAATAACTATTTAGCAGTCGTATGGCTTGGGAGTAGAAGCTGTCTCGGAGCCTGTTGGTCCGAGAGCCGATGCTCTGGTACCACTTTCTGGACGGTAGGAGAGTGAACAGTCTACAGCTTGGGTGCCTGAAGTAATTGGCTATTTTTGGGGCCTTCCTTTGACACTGCCTATTATAGAGGTCCTGGATGGAAGGGAGCTTGGCCATAGTGATGTACTGGACCGTCTGCACCAAGCAGTGATGCGGCCAGTCAAGATGCTCTTGATGGTGCAGCTGTATAACATTTTGAGGATCATATGGCCCGTGCCAAATCTTTTCAGTCTCCTGAGGCTTAGTTGGTTGCTAACCTTGAACATTAACATTTGAGTAATTGAGTGTCCACAGAGGGGAGATGCTGCTATTAATTCTAATCCATGTGCAAATTAAATACACCCATATCAGCCTCTCTTAGTGCTTTAATCTTGGGGCATTGTAATTAAAGTGAAGGAATAGCCCACCAAATCTGCAGATTGAATTAAGATAAATTGGTCCAATTAAGTATAAGCACCGACCCCCAAATGTTAGTGTATACCAAAACCTGAAATGTTGATTCATTTTCAGCAAATTCATAGTGCAACTTGGTGTTTCAATCAATCAACACTGTAAACTTGTACTGTTTTTTTGGTCCTAAACATGGACATTAGGGCCTGGTTGCAAAGTCCTCGGACTTCCACTCCAAAACAGTAGATAGCGCTGTGCATGCAAATAGCTTTGGCTGAAATCCAATGATGGAATCTTGTCGATGTTGCAGCAGCTAACGTTAATAACATAAGATCTGCGCAAATACAGCCAGTTAAAAGGTGAGTTTACCGAAAATGTAGCTAACAAGACAGATTGTTACAAAGATTTAATGGAAATATGAATTCATATCTTTGTCGTTATGAAATTAAAAACAATGTTGCCATTTCCTAAAATAAACAATGAGTTGCAATCAGTAGCTACGTTAGTATGGGAATTTGAAGTTAACGTTAGCTACCGCCGCTAGTTAGCTGGCACCAACTTACTGGCTAGCAAACTGTGGGCTAATTAAATGTACCGCAACTGGCTAAAATGGGCTAATTAAATGTACCGTAGCTATTTGTTAGCCAAGTTATACATGTTAACATCTCATGAGTTTCAAATGCATGAAAACTAATTTCGCCATGTTGTAGTTCGCCAGCAATGTACTTTATTTTTAACTGTTGACGTATCGACATATGGCTAGCACAATTAGCTAACTTGCTATTCAAGTTTGTGTTAGTCATCCGTAACGTTAGCTAGCTAGCCACCCACCCATCCATCCAAAGCTTTGGTTTGGCGTTCAAGTATTGTTAGCTAGCTATGAGCCTAACGTCAGGTCGTTCGTTAGATGGCCATGTACCTACCGTTAGCTACATTTCCTGAATACGTTCCCTTCTCAGCTATACTGTCTGTATTGTGTTAAAATCACCATCTTCAACTTGCCAATTTCAAACAGGCAGAATGGCATGTGCATTAGCCAACATGAAATGACAACTGTAGGAAAAGTTTATGGCAGATGTTCGTCCACAACACAAGTCGGGGGCTGTCTGGCTAATCAATCAACCCAAATTACGGTTAGCACTTAGCTAGCTACCTATTAGGTAGTACCAGCCTGCATCCATTGTGCAGTTAGGTACTGCATTGCACCTCACAAGAACAATAGTAGCGGCTTAGTTAGTGCAGTAGATTGACATGAAACATTCCATCTTGATAATGACATTTAGAAATTAACTGATCTTTTGGACCCATATTCCCCAATGACAAATGTTCTTCTCTAACTTCCTAGACCAGACAGTTTATACAGCTCAATATGACATAAACTGCCCACAGTCCCAAAAATGAAGGGACACATTAAGCCGGTAGCTCCAAATGCCAAAACATTTAGATAGAGAGATAATGATGGTGGCCACACTGAGTATACAAAACATTTGGGACACCTACTCTTTCCACGACAGATTGACCAGGTGAGAGCTGAAAGCAATCAGTGTATATGAAGGGGGGATGAGATGGGTTAAAGAAGGATGTTCAAGCCTTGATTGTGTATGTGTGCCATTCAGAGGGTGAATGGGCAAGACAAAAGGTGTACATGCCTTTGAACTGGGTATGGTAGTAGATGCCAGGTGCACTGGAACATGCAACACTGCTGGGTTTTTCATGCTAAACAGTTTCTTGTGTTTATCAAGAATGGCCCACCACCCAAAGAACATCCAGCCAACTTGAAACAACTGTGCGAAACATTTGGAGTCAGCATGGGCCATCATCCCTGTGGAACACTTGACACCTTGTAGAGTCCATGCCCCATTGAATTGAGGCGGTTCTCTGGGCAAAAGGGGGTGCAACGCAATATTAGGAAGCTGTTCCTAATGTTTTGTACACTCAGTGTATTGTGCATACCCCACTATACCATGAGACATCCATGTCTTGAATGATTGATTGGTAATATTTTAAAACATACATTACCTTAAACATAAATTATATTACACACAAACTAGTTTTTCTTCATATTCGCATATGTTGTAGCTTGGACCCTATTTTACAACGTCTGAGGGTTTTGGGTTGTGCCTGCAATCGGTTGAGATACATGCTCTTCAATACAGGGTGGGTGTCATGTTTTGGCTGATATATTTACTAAAATTGGAATGGTTGGAGGTCCACACATCAGATGATGTTGATGATGATGTTTACCTTATATTCAGTAGTTCTTCTCGACTGTATGTAATGAAACCTAAGATGACCTGGGGTACTAATGTAAGAAATAACACGTACAAAAAAAAAAAAAACTGCATAGTTTCCTAGGAAAGCGAAGCGAGGCGGCCATCTCTGTCAGCGCCGGAAGTTATGCCGGCGCCGGCGCAGAGTGACCACCGGCGCAGAGTGACCACCGGCGCAGAGTGACCGCCTCTGTGGAGATGGTGAGAACCACCATCTCAACAGCACTCCACCAATCCAGCCTTTATGGTAGAGTGGCCAGACGGAAGCCACTCCTCAGTGAAAGGCACATGACAGCCCACTTGGAATTTGACAAAGGGCACCTAAAGGACTCTCAGACTAGAGGTTGACCGATTAGGGCCGATTTCAAGTTTTTATAACAATCGGAAATCGGTATTTTTGGGCGCCGATTTGCTGTTTAAAAATATATATATATATTTTAATACCTTTTATTTAACTAGGCAAGTCAGTTAAGAACATGTTCTTATTTTCAATGACGGCCTAGGAACTGTGGGTTAACTGCCTTGTCCAGGGGTAGAATGACAGATTTTCACCTTGTCAGCTCGGGGGATCCAATCTTGCAACATTACAGTTAACTAGTTCAGCGCAATAACGACCTGCCTCTCTCGTTGCACTCCACAATGAGACTGCCTGTTACGCGAATGCAGTAAGCCAGGGTAAGTTGCTAGCTAGCATTTAAACTTATCTTAGAAAAAACAATCAATCATAATCACTAGTTAACTACACATGGTTAATGATATTACTAGATATTATCTAGCGTGTCCTGCTTTGCATATAATCTGACTGAGCATACAAGTATCTAAGTATCTGACTGAGCGGTTGTAGACAGAAGCAGGCGCGTAATTCAAACAGCACTTTCGTGCGTTTTGCCAGCAGCTCTTTGTTGTGTCAAGCATTGCGCTGTTTATGACTTCAAGCCTATCTACTCCCGAGATGAGGCTGGTGTAACCGAAGTGAAATGGCTAGCTAGTTAGTGCGCGCTAATAGCGTTTCAAACGTCACTTGCTCTGAGCCTTCTAGTAGTTGTTCCCCTTGCTCTGCATGGGTAACGCTGCTTCGATGGTGGCTGTTGTCGTTGTGTTTCTGGTTCGAGCCCAGGGAGGAGCGAGGAGAGGGACGGAAGCAATACTGTTACACTGGCAATACTAAAGTGCCTATAAGAACATCCAATAGTCAAAGGTTAATGAAATACAAATGGTATAGGCAGAAATAGTCCTATAATAACTACAACCTAAAACTTCTTACCTGGGAATATTGAAGACTCATGTTAAAAGGAACCACCAGCTTTCATATGTTCTCATGTTCTGGGCAAGGAACTGAAACATTAGCTTTCTTACATAGCACATATTGCACTTTTACTTTCTTCTCCAACACTTTGTTTTTGCATTACAAAAAATGTTTTATTATATATTTATTTAAAAGAAATTCATGTTAGCAGGCAATATTAACTAGGGAAATTGTGTCACTTTTTGCGTTCAGTGCAAGCAGTCAGTGTATATGCAGCAGTTAGGGTCGCCTGGCTCGTTGCAAACTGTGAAGACCATTTCTTCCTAACAAAGACCGTAATTCATTTGCCAGAATTTTACATAATTATGACATAACATTGAAGGTTGTGCAAAGTAACAGTAATATTTAGACTTAGGGTTTCCACCCTTACGTTAAAATAAAGAATAAACATTTTGTTTTCGAAATGATCGTTTCCGGATTTGACCGTATTAATGACCTAAAGTCTCGTATTTCTGCGTTTATTTGATTATAATTAAGTATATGATTTGTTACAGCAGTCTGACTGAGCGGTGGAAGGCAGCAGCAGGCTCGTAAGCATTCATTCAAACAGTAGCTCTTAGCAACGCTTGAGGCACAGCACTGTTTATGACTTCAAGCCTATCAACTCCCGAGATTAGGCTGGCAATACTATAGTGCCTATAAGAACATACAATAGTCAAAGGTATATGAAATGCAAATGGTATAGAGAGAAATGGTCCTATAATAACTACAACCTGAAACTTCTAACTGGGAATATTGAAGACTCAGGAACCACCAGCTTTATCATGTTCTGAGCAAGGAACTTAAACGTTAGCTTTTTTACATGGCACATATTGCACTTTTACTTCTCCAACACTGTTTTCTCATTATTTCAACCAAATTGAACATGTTTCATTATTTATTTGAGGCTAAATTGATTTTATTGATGAATTATATTAAGTTAAAATAAGTGTTTA